>NC_046321.1:51126006-51158506 GCF_009819535.1 Lacerta agilis
CATGCTGTAACCAACTGAGCTATCCAGTGCCAGTCCACCTCATACACTTTATACAAAGACTTACCCACCCCTAAACCATGTTCCCATAACTTACAGGTGGTGAACCCGTGGGCCACATGTGGACCTTGACTTAATTTCATGCATTCCCTAACGCCTCTTGAAGCTGTCCCCATTTATTTCTTCAAATTTAATTGGATCCAACTAAGTAATCATCAGAGTACATGCATTGCGATAAATGGATTAGGTTAGTCGTGACTAATTTTAGTCCATTAATTTCAATGGTTCTACTCTGAATGTGATTTAGTTTGATGGGGAGCTCTAAATCACCTCCAACTCTTGTTCTCCATGTTAGGATCCTGTTCTAGATTCATACCATTTCTCTAAAAAAGGGGGGGTTTATTCAATTGCTAATTCCTTAAATGGGGCCATGTCTAGATTTGGCCCTGTCCCACACAGAGAAGAATCTGTTACCAATATCCTTTTCCACTACCACACTAAGGAAGGCTTAAAATGTGTAGGAAAATACATTTTCTTCCTCTTGACAAGACCCATATTGTTTTTCCAACAGCTGCCAGCTAAGCAAGTTTGTAAGCTATATCATTTTGAACTGGCTAGCCCAACATTCCTCTTATTTTTTGTTGTGAATGGGATTTTTATTTTTAAGTTGCCTTGAATTACAGTATATTTTCCCATAGAAATGCAGGTTATAATGCCTAAAGAATTAAATATACACCTTCCAACAGTTTGTCTATAGGAAACAAAAATTGTTTCCTGCATACTCATATGCTGGGGATATTCCTGCTATTTTTACTTTGTTGAAATCCAGTGTTTAAATAGGCATAAAGACCAAAACTTGTACAATGGCACTTGCAGAACTGTGGCCAGCATGTGTGTCTTGTTTTTTTTTTTTTTTTATTACATTTGTGGGAGGTAGTTTAGGCTGAGGATGAGTGACTGGGCCAAGGTCATCAGTGGTTGAGTTGGGATTTGAACCCTGGCATCTCAGGTCCTAGTTCAGCACTCTAACCACCATACCACACTGACACTCAAAAAAGTGAGTGGAGACATTCCCCCCATTTACTTGTTATGGCTCAAACTCCCATCTTCTGCTTCCCAACCCTGTGCCCTTTGCAGTGAGCCACTGGAGGCTACATATTTTGCTCCAAGTATAGAACATGGCATAGACATAGAAATCTAATTCCTCAAGCATCCCTACATCTGTGTACCCCACACATTTTTCTGTTGAAGGTGTAGGGCAGCTGCTGCTTTCTCAAATTAGAGAAAGCAAATAGGCCAACTTCGGCACAAAAAGTTTTTTAAAATGCTATTGCCAAGTATTGCAGATGTGAACTTCAATATATTTGCAATCTTTGTCTCCTTAGGTGCCTGTGTCAGTGGCCATGATGACTCCCCAGGTGATCACCCCTCAGCAAATGCAGCAAATTCTCCAGCAACAAGTTTTGTCTCCACAGCAACTTCAAGCACTTCTCCAGCAGCAGCAAGCAGTTATGTTACAGCAGGTAATGTTGGGTGCTTGTTGGAACAGTTAGCATAGCTCAGGCACATTCACAAGCATGAAGAATGTTATATGTGGCTTATGTCCTCAACAATATTTTTCTTTTTTTTCTTTTTTGGTACTTGTATGCCCCCGGCGTAAATATATGTGTAAAACACTCATCCCTCAAAGCTGCAGTAGGAAAAACTTAGTTTTTCTGCTTTAAATACTCCACATCAGGAATGGCAAGTGCAGTGTGAATAGGGAACAAATCAATATTTAAATGTTCAAGCATTTAGGCACAGTTTGAGTTGTAGTTTGTCAAAGTGTAAATAGACCTTGAGATAATCATTGCTTTAAAATTCATAACACTTTAGTTCTACCTTTAGTCATATAAGTGGAAAGCAGTTTTAAGAAATTAAATTTACCGGCATTTTTATCAGAGAGAATGTAATTTTATTTGAAAATTCTTTCAAATAAAACCTGTCTCTGTAGCGACTGGAAAGGCAGAAGTAGGTTGCTCTTCCTAAAGCCCAAAATCTGAAATGTGAGTCAAGAATCCTTTAAGCCTCTCATTCCTAGAACAAAGGCAGTGTCATTAATCACACATTATTATAGTGTGCATTATAATTTTGCCTAACTTTGGGGGCATATGCTAATTTAACATAATTATGATGAAGAAAATAATGTCTTCATTCTTAGTATGTTTAAACACTTGATATGTAGCATCATGGAAATTACAGACAAACTGTAATTTTCAAATGTCTGCAACTGTAAATCTGGCATCCTGCTGAACCAGGTGGCAGATTAATTAACTCTCCACCTTAGCATCTCTGAGGAATAGGGCATTTTGTTTGGCCTTGCAGAAACTTTTGAATATTTACAAGTGGTAGGTTTTCTACTTAAGGCTTTTTTTAAAAGTTGAATGGGTGTTGCATTTAAGTGTGATAATTTGGTGAGTTAGTTGGGCTCTGCTGTATGCTTTTTGGAATACAGATTTTCTGTGCCCTTTTTAGGATATTTTGGAATCTGCAGTGGAAAATTTCAGAGCTGCCTTGGAAAAAAATGTATGTAGATCTGTCTATTCAAACTACATTTTTATTCTGAGGTACATCCTAATGACTATCCTACCACATGCCAATCTAGAAGAGTTTAGGAGATTTATAATACATGAAACTTTGCCTTTGTTTATTAAAGTCAAAATGATTTATTCAGCAACAACTTCAAGAGTTTTACAAGAAACAGCAAGAGCAGTTACATCTTCAGCTTTTGCAACAGCAGCAGCAGCAGCAGCAACAGCAGCAGCAGCAGCAACAGCAGCAGCAGCAACAACAGCAGCAGCAACAGCAACAGCAGCAGCAACAACAACAGCAGCAGCAGCAACAGCAACAGCAGCAACAGCACCCAGGAAAGCAAGCAAAAGAGGTAGAATGTAAAAAGTTAACAGATAAATAATTGTTGGTGACCAAGTAGAGGACGAAAAGAGCTAGAGCTTCTTGTTTTGTTTTGTTTTTAAAGATCTTCTGTCTGAGAAGATGTAGAAACAGCTCAGGGCCAGTCCACATGGTCAGGGACATCTTCACACAAAGAATGCCTCGTATGGACTAAGTTCTACATAGAAACAGCCTTTTCTTCTAAGGGTGATTCCAGTAATGGCAGAAGTTCTAGGGGTGGGGAGCAAGCACTGTTGTACATGCAGAAATCGCCACCTGGTATAGGAAGCTGTATCTATGGAGATTCTGGTTTATATAATACATTATCAGTATAAAAATGAGCTTGGGGAGCATTGCATGGAAACAAAATTTAGCTTGTGAAATGGACCATGGGACAGGTGAGAAGATTTTAAAACACATGCCAAAACTCACAAATGATAAATAGTTGAAGTATTATACAGTTGTACCTCATGTTGCGTTTGCTGCGGGTTGCGAACGGCACAGGTTACGAATATGGCAAACCCAGAAGTATTTACTTCCAGGTTTCGTTGCACGCACAGAAGCGTTCTGCGCAGGTCGCAGAAGCGCGATATCGTGCTTCCGCGCATGCACGATATTGCCGCTCTGCTTGCGGACTTTTCACGGTGCAAACGGTACCCCGGAACGGATCATGTCCACAACCCGAGGTACCAGTGTACAAGCTTGAGAGCTGCATTCTTCATCAGGGAAAATAACCCATACTGAGTGCTCTGAATAATTGTTCTGCCTGAGGAAGGATTCTGTATAATTTGAACTTTTGTGTTTCCTTAAAGTAAGGGGTGCTCCAACAAAGGATAAAATCTCACCAGTTCTCTTATCTTTCTGTGGGATCAGTACAGGCATAGACATTTTTGTATTGCATGACCATTCTTGAGAGTAACTGTAATAAAAGTAGAATGGCACAACTTCTCTTGTTCATAAGCATGGGACCTGAGGAATACCATCCAGTTCTGTTGTCCCCTAATCCCATGAATATTTTTGTGATGATCTAATGAGCAAAGTCCCAGTTATTTGGCATACGTAAAGCATCATAAAGGGGACGTGGGTGGCGCTGTGGGTTAAACCACAGAGCCTAGGGCTTGCTGATCAGAAGGTCAGCGGTTCGAATCCCCGCGATGGGGTGAGCTCCCGTTGCTTGGTCCCACCTCCTGCCCACCTAGCAGTTCGAAAGCACGTCAAAAGTGCAAGTAGATAAATAGGTACCGCTCCAGCAGGAAGGTAAACGGCGTTTCCGTGCGCTGCTCTGGTTCACCAGAAGCGGCTTTGTCATGCTGTCCACTTGACCCGGAAGCTGTACGCCGGCTCCCTCGGCCAGTAAAGCGAGATGAGCGCCGCAACCCCAGAGTCGGACACGACTGGACCTAATGGTCAGGGGTCCCTTTACCTTTACCTTTAAAGCATCATAAACTGATGCAAGAACCCTTCTTTTCTTTAGGACACAGGGAAAAGATCACACAAATTTAGTCCATTATTTAGAAAAGGATAACAGGGAGGCAGGCAGAGGAGAAAAAGTGGGGGGAAACTGGTCACAGATTTTGAAGTCACAGACCTGATTAATGAACTGCTACTGTATGTTTGGAGTGGTGAGCAGAAAGTTACAGTTTGATATGCTCATAAATCAACCTGACAAGCCGGCTTCTCAGACCTAGCTTGCACTTGTCAGCAAACTGCATCAACTATAAACATAATACAAACAAAACATGTGAAGTAGTTAAATTGATCAGCAGGTATCGTAGACGTTGTCTTGTAGCTGCCCATTATGCAAACGTGCGGGAAACCATTCTGACCTCCCGAGGCTTTGTTTCTGTTTGGATTTGTGAATAGAATTTCAGACAGCCATCAACTATGGAATAGAAATTGCTCCCTTATTTCTCTCGAGGCTCCGGGCAATCCACATGACTTGCTCCATTATGCAGTCTGTTTTCCAGTGAGCGCATCAGAAGTTTCTCTTTTCCCCAAACTGAGAAAAGGAAAGGTCTTCCACAGCAGCTTGTCTTTCTCTGAAGTGTGACTACATCCTCATACCCTCCTGAGCCTGAAGAACTCCAGTTTGTCTTGTAATGCCTCACAAAATTGGAAGTTATGCTTTCCCTTATAATAGGCCGCTTCTTTGCCTTGAATATAATGCCAGGGTTTTTGTGTTTTTTGTGTGTGTTTTGTTTAATGTATTCCAGCAAGAGCTGCAAAGGAGCCAACAGGCCAGTAAAATGAAGGCTACATCCCAGTTTACTAATAGATCACTGGAGACTTCATTTATGGGCCACTGCGGATCATACTTACTCAATTGGAAAAACAAGAGTGCCTTTGAATCACAGACAGTTGTAAAGAGTTACACTTTCAGCCAAGATAAATTTGTTATCATCTATCATGAACACCCCCCCAAAAAAAAAACCCAGCTCCCCTTTAGTACAGCTGTTGCCTGCCTTCTTCTGACCCTTTGCTGAAAAATAGCATATTGTTGCCTCTCTTTTTTTTTTACTAATAACCCAATCACTTTTAATACAAACAAATCCCTTTGTTAAATAATAAAAATAATCAGATGTTGTTTCTGTAAATAACATTATTATTTAATAACAGAAACGAAAGGGGGAAATGAGCTGACACTGCCTTCCTTTACAGCCTTCATTGCAAACTTTACTCTCTGTTCCGTTTGTTTTTGGGTTTTCCGCAGCAGCAGCAGCAGCAGTTGGCAGCCCAGCAGCTTGTCTTCCAGCAACAGCTCCTCCAGATGCAACAACTTCAGCAGCAGCAACATCTGCTGAATCTTCAGCGTCAGGGACTCATTTCCATTCCACCTGGCCAGTCTGCTCTTCCTGTCCAGTCTCTGCCACAAGGTACATAAGCAACATATGACGCAACTTATTTCCAGCTCACATCTTCTTCTTGTTATTCCACCCTAGCATGACCTGTGCTCCAGATTTTCCATTCTTTGTTATTAAACCGTTTTTTCCCCCAAAACAAAAATATTTCTTTCATTTGAGTCCCCCATCTGGGTGACATTGGGGGATTTTAGGTTTTAAATCATAAGGCTTTAGGTTTTAAATCAAAAAACATTCAAGGAGGATACTGCATTTGGTGTGCCCATTTTTTCCCTGTAAAAGCTGTACTCATTATGGACAAAGAATTAGTACCCAAACCTTGCTATAAACACCACAAATTCAGAGAGCAGATTTTACTTCCTCGTTTGCCATTTGCCTGTTTGCTGGGGAACTGTGTTGTTCAATTTGTTCATGAATGATGTAGTTACAGAGGAACAGTGAGGTAGCCAATTTGCTGATGATAGCAAATTGTTCACAGTGATTTTAAAAAGGAAGGATTGTGACAAGCTCCAAAGGTGTCTCTCCAAACTGGGTGAATGGGCAGTAAAATGGCAAATGCAGTTCAGTGTAAGTGATGCACATTGGAACAAACAAATCTAAATCTAAATTTCACATATATGCCCATGGGGTCTGGATTAGTGGTATCTGACCAGGAATGAGAAATTTGGTTGTAGTGTATAGTTCAATGGAGTCGTCACCCCAATGTGCAGCAGCTGAAAAAATGGTGAATGCCTTGCTGTGGATCATTAGGAAAGGGTTTGAAATAAAACTGTCAATATAATGCCATTATATAACCACACTTGGAATATTGTGTACAGTTCTGGTCTCATTACCTCAAAAAGGATAGTGTGCAGGTGGAAATAAATTCAGAAAATGATTAAGGGATTGAAACAACTCCCTTATGAGGAAAGATTTTGGGTGTTTTAGGTTAGGGAGAAGATAAGTAAGAGGGGAACATGATAAAGGTGTATGAATTATGCATCTGTGGAGAAAGTGGATACAGAAAAGTTTTTCTTCCTCTCAAAATGCTGTAACTTGTGCACATCCAGTGAAGCTGAATGTTGGATGATTCAGGAAGAAATTACTTCCTTACATATTGCAAAGTTAAACTGTGCAGTTTGCTTCCACAAGATGACGAGTGGTGGTTGCCAACTTGGAATGGCTTTGAAAAAGGATTAGACAAATTCATGGAGGATACGGTGATCAGTGGCTACTGGGTACATTGTCTGTGTTCTCCCTCCACTATTGGAAATAAGATGGCTTGCTGGGAATCACAGATGGAGAGAGTGCTGTTGCACCCAGGTTCTGCTTATGGGCTTCCCCATTGGGCATTTGATTGACCACTATGAGACCAGAGTGCTGGACTAGATGGGCCTTTGGTCTGATCCAGCAGGCTCTCCATATCTAACTCTGAAACTTTTCATAGTCCCTGTAAGAAGGGGAAGCCCAAGAGGTATCCTCCAGATGTTGGACTACAACTCTCCTTTGCCCCAGCTAGTGTCCACCAACATCTGGAGGACACCACATTGGCAACCCCTGCCCTACACAATTTAATCAAGGAAAGTGGGCAAGCTTCAGAATGGAGGTTACACTGCCAAGACAGCTTTATGCTAAAATATTAACATGATAATTTAGGGATGCCATATTTTGAAGAGCAAAAAAGAGGACACTATGATGGCCATTCAAAGCAAATCAATGCAATCTGTGCTATTGATTTTTAGTTTGTGCTTACTCTTCTTTAATCATGTTCTTTTATGGGGTGAAAACACCTGTAAAGGGAAAGTACCACATCTGTTTATAGTAACATGTGCCCATTTAACTCAGCCTGCAATAAAAAAGACCTAGCTAGTGTGGTGTCTCTCCTTCATGAGTGCATTTCTCAGGTGGAGGTGGTGTGCAATTGCACGTGCACACAGATCTCCTGCCTTCCCGGCACTGTTCATCACTGCCACTTCCCTAAAAGGAGAGCGTCAAGGCAGCAGGAGCTGTGTGCAGTGGAGGCGCAGCAGCAGAGTCAAATCTAGTTGAACAAGTCAGCTTCATAACCCGTGGCCTGAAATTGGTTTGTTCAGCAACTAGCCATTCTTTGTTCCCATGTTTGTGCATAATGCTAAGCCAAGATTATTTGAAAGCAAAATTAAACTTCGCAGGGGTCCTCCTCCTGGTGACTGAGGGTGCAATCCCAGCATTTCGCTCAGACTGGTGGAGGTGTGTCCACATAGCACTAAACCATGCTTTATCTTTATATGAAATTCAATCATTTTATTCTAGTATTATTTTTCTGAGTATTCCTCTGCACTTCAGCAGTTCCAGGATGAAGGATTAAATGAACACACTATTTGGGTAGACTCATAGTCTGAAACTTCCTGCAAACAAGAATCCAGTGGGAAGGAACACTATATTTTCAGTGTTAATTTCCCCCCTTATAGTTCAGATGTTTAAATTCCACATGAAGATCCTTACTTAAATATTATTTTATCATACAGTGTTTTATAATTGGAGTTTAGTGTGATTCTGATGTTTTAAACGAACAGCTTCCACAGGTATCGAACAATTTAACCTACCATTATTATAAGTTGAGCACCCTGTTCTGCATTAAATTCCTGGCTTATCGAAGTGATCTTCCCAAGTAAAGAAAAATTATTTGAGCTTTTCCAAGTGCAGCAAAGAAAGAGGAGAAAAAAATCCTCTTTTGGCATGGCTCACATGCTTCTTAAACCCATTGGCAGGTTGATTGCTGGGAGAGAGAGAGAACAAGCCACCATGACCAGTGTATCTGTTTATGCTTTCCAAGGAAGCATCTTGACCCTTCAATCCTCAAGCACCTTCAGTGGGATGAACCATGCTTCAACACATAATAATAATAATAATAATAATAATAATAATAATAATAATAATTTTATTATTTGTACCCCGCCCATCTGGCTGGGTCTCCCCTGCCACTCTGGGCGGCTTCCAACAAATATTAAAATACATTAGACTATCACAGATTAAAAACTTCCCTAAACAGGGCTGCCTTAAGTTTACTTCTGCACAATTGGGCATTGGAGCACCAAACTCACGTGTAATTATTTATTTAGAGTGTTGGTGCCCTGCACCTGAACCAGAAGAGACAATCCCTGCCCACAGGCAGGCATGCATGCATATATATATATCACATCACTAGGAAAAGGAACAAGGAGGGAAGAAGAATAAAGTAAACTCAGGCATCAGTTCTTAGATAAGTAGTTCCTATAGAATGGATGGAAGAGGGATAAGCAAGGTCTACAACAGTTGAGTATATTGCCAAGCCCTAGTGAATATAGGAGCCATGACAAATGTGTAAATGAGACAGCAGGTATATCTGTTTTGGGGGATGAAACCCATTCCGTGGTTCATAGAGATTTTGTGTTTATAGAATTAATGTTAAAGTTTATAACCCCTCTCAACATATTTATAGGTTTATTTCATATATATCTGCATCTTAGTATGTAGGCTGCATACACACCATAAAATTAAAACACATGACTTCCCCCATATCATCTTGGGAACTATGGTTCGTTAAGGGTGCTGGGAAATGTGGCTCTGTGGGGATTAAAGGACAGTTCCCATAATTATTTGGGGGATGTGTGCTTTAAATTTATGTTCTGTACTCAGCCTAAGATTCCTTTGGAAAAAATGTAGCAATTAGTATGCAATGGTGGGCAAAAAAAAAAAAAAAAGTTTGTGTCTTTCTGATGCAACTAATCCTGCCAAGCTATATATGAGGGAACAGTAATAAAATTCGACAATATTTTTTGGTTGGAAAGTCATGATTAATGACATCTAATGAAATGATTAAAAGAAATCACTTTTACATTCTTTGACCTTACTTAGCACTATTGACATGAAATTAAGTATAAGTAAAAAAATTCTTCCTCCCAAAGCAATTAAAATAATAATTTCTACCTTAATAATGGATATGAAATATTTTGCCCTTGGTAATCTAGCCCAAGCTGCAAGGAACCACAGCATTTAAATTTTTCATCAAGCCTTTTTTTGGAGAGGGCCAGATTTTATTTCATTTTTTTAAAAAAGTTGATCAGATCTCTTTCATTCATAATGGCACCTACTTTGATCAAAGGGATGATGCGTATTCTGCTATACTAACTTAAGATCCTGTTCCTGTGAGCTTCTGTTAATTCCATACCTCCCACCTCCTTGTAAGGTTTATAAAGGAATGTGGCAAAGTGCTTTTAAATTGTTCCAATGTAAGTGTCTGAAAAGAATTGGTATGGAGCATTTGGAGCTGGGGCTCTTGAACCGTTGTGCTTTTCCAAATGTTTATCTTCCTTAAATTATTTGCTTATTGCAATTCGGAAATTAAGTAGGGGCAGCTAATATATGACTACATATTTGCATGAGCTATTTGCAGGATGTTAGTTGAGATTCCCTCCTGGATTTGGATCCCATGCATATCTAACATGGCTTGAGTTTATTCCCCAGAGTTACATTTTTTTTTCTGTAAAGAGCTGATAAATACTTCCATCTTTGTTGTAACCTGATATATATTTTTCTGCTTCCCCTTATGTTTTTGGTAAAGCAATGCTTTTAAATAACTTTGTGAACTTTGGGTGTATTTAGCCATGTTTTGGAATCAAGAAATTGATTCTGCAGGCAATGAACATCTCACCCAACCCAATACCTGTTTTTTCAAACAGTAGTTACCAGTTGTTGGTTGTACTTTGTTCCCTTTGATCGTTGAACAAATGCTTTGAGAGAAGGCATATTACGTAAGCTGGTGACCCTTAATTGACTGTTGGTAACCCCAAAAGGAAAAGCAGCCAAATTTACTGTGTGCCAATAAGAGGTAAAATTAAATTGTGTTTTACTATATGTTGATTGTGCTGGAAAAAACTGCATCACCTTCATTGTTGGCATTAATCCATTAATAACACTGAGCTCATTATATGAACCTCTTGCTTTGCTATATTATTGGAGCTCTCTTTCATTTTATAGCTGGCTTAAGTCCTGCTGAGATTCAGCAGTTATGGAAAGAAGTTACTGGAGTTCACAGTATGGAAGACAATGGCATTAAGCATGGAGGGCTAGACCTCACTACTAACAATTCCTCTTCTACTACCTCCTCTACCACTTCCAAAGCATCGCCACCAATAACTCATCATTCCATAGTGAATGGACAGTCATCAGTTCTAAATGCAAGACGAGACAGGTAATGAGATGTGCTTTTTCATCTGTCATGAAAGTGCTTTCTTCCTAGTTTTGCTTCACACAATGATTTCAGTATTGAGCATGATGAGTTGCTTTGAGTATGATTCGGGAAAATTGTTGATTAACCACGAAGAGAATAGTCATAAACTTCCCAGTCCCAGAGTTATGAGATTTGTTGCTGAACATTGACTACAATATTTTCCAGGTAGCACACTGTCTTATGCAGTCCCATACATTTCTACTCTGAAGTAAGTCCCACTGAGTTAAGTGGAGCTTACTCTGAGGTAAGTGCATATTAGGATCGCAGATATTAAGTGGCGAACATGGAAGGTAGATTTCACCAACTAGAATACAGCAATCTTATTTATTTTATTACAACATTTCTGTCTCTCCTTTCGTCCCTGGAGTTCAGGGCTGCATCCCTGGTTTCCAGCACACATATACCCCATTTTATCCTCACAGAAACTCTGTGGGGTAGCTTAGGCTGAGGACAAGTGAACCACCAAGCTCACCCAATGAGCTTCATGGCACATGGAATTGATACTTGATCTCCCTGAACCCTCCAATCGCTATACCACACTGGCTCTTTTTTCATGTAGGCAAGGCTTGTCTAAGAGGTATGTACAAGCTATGCTAAAAGTAATGGAAATCCTAGCATTTGGTGGATTGGTGCTAATACAGAATGGTGTGCTGTTGGTGGTAAATGGCCAGCCATTGTTCATTTCCAGACTATAAATAGTTTGTGGACATCAGGTTATATTCGGAGGCACCTACTCTGCCTAAGGAAGCATCTTCTGATAGGGGGATGCTCCTCTGAATCCAGTCCATTTCTCCAAGCCATTGAACTTAATTAACCAAAATGTCTCATTCATTTCTGTGGAATTTAAGTTACAATCTTAAGCACGCTTGCTAGGGAGTCCCACTGAACTCAGTGGGACTTTTCTTCTGATTAACCTTGCTGAGGATTGCACTGTCAGTCATAAAGAAGTTTGCGTGGCGATATCCCGACCCCTCCCGTGGTAAAATAAAGACACCGGACACAATAAGTAAGGTTAATGGGCATAAAAAGGCCACAACTTTATTGGTTACAGATGTTGAGCGGTATTGGCTTATGCATTGGATCTAACCAACTACATCTGACTCCAGCCCATTGTACTGGCGGTCCGGGAAGGGTTAACCACCGATAGGGGAGCCCTGCTGATGCACATCAACTAGGAACTCACCCTGGGGCCACCGAAAGGGGGCGTGCCTTAGGCCCTCACCTTCCACGGCTTCGGACAGGGCCACGCTTCCCGGACTCCTTTAACGGAATACCCTTCAGCATTTTGGGGGAGGTGATGGCACAACCTCCCCCCCCCCCACCTTCAGCCTTACAGAGATAATCCAATGCCTAACCATCAATCAAGCCTAAACGGCTTGCCGCCAATACCCTCACACCCGCAACCAATACTTAATAGCATCAATCATATCAGCAATCCAAACATCATTTCCAGCATTTGAGAGATATACGCCATCATTGCGGTATAGGGACGCCTCACTGAACTTTATGGCTGGATGCAAGATCACCTGTCCATTCAGGGCTATCACCCTGCATGCCACCTGGGAGCAAGAGGTAAAAGAGGCTGAGCCCAGGCCGCACACTTGCTTAAATGCAGCAAGCCACGCCCCCAGAGTGACCAGATTGGTCGCTCTGGGTAGCGCCGCGCCCGGGGTTCAGCCAATGGAGCGTGTGAATGGCTCGTGACGCCCGCAATTCCCCCTCCTTGCTAGGGGCGGAAGGGGCTTTACCAGAAATTGGAGGTCATCTTACTTGTGAGCCAACCCATCAGAGCAAAAGTGGTTACACTGAGAGATTGTTGAAGATAAGAACTACAGTGGTACCTCTGGTTACGAACGCTTTTGGTTACGTACGCTTTGGCTTACGAGCTCCGCTAACCTGGAAGTAGTTGCTCCTGGTTGCAAACTTTGCCCCAGGATGTGAGTGGAAGTCGGGTGCCAGAGATGCCATTAGCGAAAGCACGCCTCAGGATAAGAACAGTTTCAGCTAAAGAACAGACCTCCGGAACGAATTACGTTCGTAACCAGAGGTACCACTGTATTCCATAAGCAATCAAATGAGTTTTGTTTTTTTGGATGGTTTAGGAACTAAGGGAGCTGCCTTGCACAGACCATTGGTCCAACTAGCTCAGTATTGTCAGTGTTTCCCAAACATGGGTCTCCAGCTGTTTTTGGACTACAACACCCATCACTCCTAGTTAGCAGGACCAGTGGACATGGATGATGAGAATTGTAGTTAAAAAACAGCTGGAGACCCAAGTTTCCGAAACACTGGTCTACACTGAGTGGCAGTGACATTCCAGACAAAGGACATTGCCTGCCCTACCAGGGGATGCTACGGATTGAAACTGGGACCTTCTACATGCAAAGCAGATGTTCTACACTGAGCTATAGCTTCCCCCCATACACTTTTTTGCAGAGAGTGTAATTAGAATTTGTGGGTTGCATCTATCATTCTCTTTAAGCTTCCATAATATTACCTTTCATTATTTTAAAATGATAACATCCAGAGCTAATTTTCATTTTGGCATTTCAATTAAGGTTGCTAGTTGATGATACATCAAGGCAGTGGTTGATTTTTCTGGAACAGAGAGCCAAACTGCAGCATTGTGGAGGGAAAAAAGAAATTGTCACTGACAATTACCCAAGCAACTGACTTCCTCTCTCCAAAGAAACTGAATTCAGCATATAGTTGTTTGGATAAACAACATCAAGCAACTTGTGAAAACACTGCCCTGGGATAAAAACATTAGTTAAGACTGCAGACCCCACTATATTGATTTTATGAGTAAAAAATTAAAAAACAACATGCAGAAACATTTGTAAGTCTCTATTGGCCAGCTTACTTCTCAGGAAGAAATGATCCATTCTGGATTATTTATTTATTTATGTATGTATGTATGTATGTATTTAGAGGGGGGAGGAATGTTAAGTTGGGGTCATATGGCAAAATTAGCATACTGTAACATACAGTCATTTTTTCATCCTTTATTAACAGTCATCTTTGGCTCTATTCCTTCTCTAATTAGAACATCATCTATCCTTGGCAGTTGAACTATTCAGCAGAACGATTAGATTTTTCTGACTGTTCTGAGCTGAATTGACCGGTTTTGACCTGTTTGTCACTGATCATAACCTGACAGGTACTAGAAGCCTCCTACTATTATGGCCTTTGAGATGAATTTGATGCCATGTTCTTTTTCCACAGCTCATCACACGAGGAGACTGGAGCCTCTCATACTCTCTATGGCCATGGAGTTTGCAAGTGGCCTGGATGTGAAAGTATTTGTGAAGATTTTGGACAATTTTTAAAGTAAGTTGGTTTTTTTATGATGCAGTAAACAGAATTGAGTAGGTATACAGATAATGCAGTAAAACTCAACCATAAAGTTATCAGATGTTTATGGCTTATGTGCCAAAACACCAGATCAAGCCAACTGGAGAGGATAGAATTATTAGCTTTCCTTTCACATTAAATCATTTATTTGGGCTTTTTAGTGGCATGATGCTTACCTGACCCCTTTGCCAAAATGTAACCTCAGAGCATCTGTAAAGTGCCTTTTGATAAAATAATGAATGGGGGAAAATACATGCAACTGTGTGTATAGGCATGTAATCTGTAGAAAGAAATGTGCCTCTTAAGGCTGTCCTTTTGTAGCATTAACTCGCAGTCATGAGAGCACTTATTCCTGAGTGAACTCGGTGATTTCAGTATAGCTTACAAAAGGGTCATATCTCAAGTACCGATTCATGGGCTCCGAGCCAAAGTTCTTTGGAGGTTCCAGTGCACTCATGGAGCTCCAGAAGGAGCTGGCTTACCGCGAAGGTTCACTTGCAAATCTTTCCGAATGCTAACCCCATGGAAAAACATCCACTTACACAGGAGTGGGAGTGAGGAGACTGGATATGGTTAGATTTCAATTTATATGCTGCTTTTCCACAAGGAAATTACACTCAAGGTGGATTTCAGTACACAAAACAACCCAGCAGTGAAAACAACAGATGATCAAGTTTATCAATTTCAATCTGGTTTACAAAAGCGTCACAGCAAGAAGAGTCCCTGGATCAGGCATAGAACTGTATAAGCAGACCAAGAGCCTATGACCTTCACTGCAGCAACTGTCCCCACATACACATGTGTGAGAGGTTGCAGTGCTTTGTTTGTTGTTTGTTTAAAAAATCCACATTACACAGCTTCCCCATGCCACACTGAAGTCTGTTTTTACATTTCCCCTAAGTTTAAATGAGTGCCTTACCATGTGGCAAAGTGTGAAGGCTTGCCGCTACTTAGAAAGGTGAAAAATCCTCTCCATCTTCTGGCATGTTTAATTCAGAATGCAGCCAATATCTGTGCAACACTTGCAAAATTAACTGTGAAAAAGTGGGCCGTGGCACATTAAAATTAAAAAGTATCCAGTTATTACAGTGAGTATCATAAACCAAGTTTGTGGCAATTTTGTAGCATTTTCATTCTGCGAGGACTGAGAGGGGCTGAGCCCAAACGGTGTGATCTCCCATAGAAGAGAGGTGCACAGGGCTTTAGTGTACAAAGAGTCCTAATGGAACGTTATAGATAGGTTTATATAGATGAGTAACTTCACAAGCTGAGGCTCTTATGTTGTCATGGTGCAGCTAACAGGGTGAATGAACTGCTTCATGCTTCATCAACAATTAAGTTAATTAGCTGATTTGAAATTGTGCTGCTTTGTTGCCAGGATGTTGGTAGAAACATCAGAAAGGCCTGTTTACAAATGGTATAGAACCAGACTATGTAGAAACAGCAGCTTCACAACAAGGCAAAGATGTACCACATCTTTATAAGAAAACTATATTTTTTGTATCTGAATGCTTACATTGAATATATATACTCATCTATTTCAGAGTAGATTATGTTTGCTTTCCTACTTCATTTTACATTTTTTGTGAAGAATAGGTTTTAGGTGTACTTTAAAGAGTACTTTTACAGATTTTTGCCCAATTTTAGAAGAATACACTTGATCTGTACTATTTCTGTTTGTAGATTAAAGAGGCTGCTGTTTGCGTGTGAGATTTATATAAGCTGCTAGAAATTATTCCATGCAAAAATAACCTACATACTGCATATATTGTTCTAGGCATAATTGATACCAAGAGTTCTAGCCAACTTAGCTCCAGCCTTTAGCTCTCCAAGCAAAACTAATTTTTATAAATACTTCCATCCTTCCAGAGTCTAGTGATGTTAATGTGTCTCTCACTGCTTTCACAGTTGTTTTGTAGGTCCCTGGTTTTATAATGCACAGTCCCTGGAAACACTTTGAATAACAGTAATGTAGTTCTTATATATTTATCATCGTTCCCATTTTGCTAAACTGTGTGACCCATTCAAGAGAACATCCTGAATGTTCTTGGGTCAGGCCAAGAGGTTCCAGATTCTGTCCTGTAGCCTAAGCCTATCAAATGTGCTTCCCTTTCCCATATGCACCCTTCCATACCACCTGCTTGATAATGCCCCTGTAACTGGGAGCTAGGGTGATACCTGGTTTTCAACATTGCAATATATCACCAGCTAAACATCACTATATACCACGATGTCTGAAATAAATATGGAACGATGTAGAGGCAATGGCTGGCTTCATGCGTTTTTCCACATTGTGATTTTTGCATAACACACCGAAACACGCATCATGATTTGTGTTATATTGCCATGTCAAAAATTATGGACTTCAAACCAGTTTTGGACCGTATATTGCCCAGCCCTAATACACATCATGATTTGTGATATATTGCCAGGTCAAAAATTATGAAACCGATATCATGATATGGACTTAAAACTGGTTTTGGACGATACATCAATATATCACCCAGCCCTACTGGGAGCTGCATTGGGCTGCAAAGCCAGGGGGCAATTACCCACACCTCATGCACTATATACCACCCAGAAGCCATGACATTTGCTCTACACCCAGCAGAAATGCCATTTTAGACCATTGTTGTACACATCTTTTAGACATAAATACAAAGTCACAGGGATGTAAACTTCAGCTTCTTCCATTTGAAATACTGTGTTGCAGTAGTCTTAAAGTCTGAATCCCCTTGCCTTTAGCCCCCTTAGTATTCTTCTGTGCTCACACTGCAAAGCCCCATTTCAATTAAAAACCTTTTATTTCAATTCAACTTCAACTTTTAGAGCCAAAGAATGACTATTTTTTTTCCAATCCATTAACTTTATAGGGGATGACAGAACTAATGGCAGTAGTTTTCGAGACCTTGCTCTTAGTCTAATCTTTGTAAGAATGTTGTAGGTTCTGACTTGGAACAGTGTGGTACTTGTTAATAGAGCTAATGCAAGTATACTGTACTGAAATAAAATATTCATAAGGAATGCTACCCAAATCTAGTTGTGTGTCTATTTCTGCAGTATTCTTGTGACAAATTTGAAGTGGTCTCTGATATATAAGGTGAACTCTAACTTGTGTTCAGAAACCAGTTTAAGTTGATGCCTTCGTGCTTCATCTTTTTTCTTTTACAATAATAATAATAATAATAATAATAAGCTGTGCTGAGGCATTTGAGGAGGAGGATTAAGACAGAAAACACAGTGGCTTTGCTTCATTTTTTTAATAATAGAAAGGATTTGGAGTGAAGTGAAGAATAATTTACAGAATATGACTTATAGCCATGAAAGATTTTTTTATACCTCCGTTTTTGTCCCTCCAGAAGTCAGTATGTTGATGATAAATATAAATTATACTTCTCTGCGCTGAGGTGTTTAGAATTTTGAAAATTCCACCTTGCATACGATGGAAGAGATTAATGAGATTAATATTACTTGCCTGTTATCTTCAAACAAGCATAGTTGGCTTTCCACATAATGTCATATCAGACAGACACACTGCCATACAGTTCCATACTTTTGATATAATGAAGCTTGGATGTATATTCCCAGCCATGAGAAGTTTTGGGGTGATTTTCAGCCTTGATGAAGTTGTGTAAAATTAGAGTTACTCGTGTGCATCTGATCCACTGAACAAAAGCAATTCTGTAAAATTAATTCTTTCTGGCAGAGAAAAGCATCAAATTTTAAAGTCAGGTCAGAAAATATTATTGCCCAACTGCAGAGAGAACAATTATTGAGCAGAATACTGAGCAATGAAGAAAAGTGATTAAAAGACTGCCAAAAATGTTTAAGAATTTGTTTGGAATTTTACTATAAAACAGGTGTTGACAGAAGCTAACCATTTTGCCGGTTGCCAAGCAAGGAGCCCCAAAGATCACTAAAAGCATTTAATAGTAGTTCTTCATTACTGTCTTATAAATGTCAGAGCGTAATAACATATGACAAAACTTTGGTGTATTTTGTCTGCAAAACTAATTATCATTCCATTGGTCCTAAGTCAGTTTGAGTGTAGATGGATTTGACTTTTAGAGCTTTAAATCAAAAGGTTTACACTATAGCATTCCAGCCAGCAGACAAGCGTACTTTAACCTGCATGGAGCAGACGCCAGCGAAACAAAACATGATCTATCGTACAAAGACAGGCAATGTTTTCCTCTAAAGAGACAGAATTGTTAGTTTTGAGGAAAGGGAAGGGTAGAAAGAATGCTGCAGAAGAAGACAGGGCAGTTTACCAACAGGCCCCTCAAAGGGGGCAGCTCAATGCAACAGAAAGACTAATATAATTTAATTAGGTATCAAACTTCATATGCGCTTTTCTTTTAATCCAGAGAGAGAGAAAGTTTGAAATAGATTATTGCTATACCCTTACTCACATCTTGTGTAGATTAGCTTTGGCTTTGACAAGGCTGCCTGGATCCAAAATTATGACCTCAAAAAGGCATTATTTGAACTTGTCAGGATGTTGTTTCTTGGGGTGACAGTGCCATCATCCTTCAGAACGAAGACATCTGACACAATCTGCTAAATGAATAGTGACATGCATTGAATAGTGGCACACACACAAATACATTTTGTATTTAAACTCCTGTCAGTGTTTAAACATTAAAGCTCAATGCAAAATAAATCATACACTACTGATGGGCAAGTGAAACACGTTGCTAAAACCGTCTCTGATGCTTCAAGATTTAAAGGTCGACCCCAGTTTTTCTCTTCAGAAATCAGATAATTTGCAATGAATTCAAAATTCTAATGTCAAAATTCATTTAATAGTTTGTACTATTTCAGGGTAAGCTGACACATACTGTTTTATTCACTAAAACCTATGGAAGATCGGTAGACAAATGGAAGCAGGTTGTTTTTATACTTTTTTGGTTTTGGTCAGGCTCCATCAAAACATTTTCCTAATTGTTTCCTTAGAAATTTGACTGCATATTTATATTTTTCCATGTGCAAGTCTGGCAAGCCTGCACACAGATTCATGCAGTTTTGAAAGAACATCAGTCGACCACATCATTTATTCCATTTTGAAAACAAAAATCAATATACCTATAAAGTGACCCATAAATTAGAACTGGCTCACACAATGTTTGTTCAGTGCTGCCTTTCTGAAGGCACCCTTTGCATTTTTTCCTCACCTCTCTGTTTGAACTGCAGTCACAGTAAGAGGCTCATTAGGGGACATTAGGGACTGAGGCTCACCAGAATTCCAGCGCTTGCTTTGCTCTTATTAATGCATAGTAGAGTAGAATGCATTTAAATATTTCATAGGCATTCAGTAATTTGTGTGTAATCGCCTTGTTAGCAGACCAGTAGAAGTAGAACAGGTCTGTGAAATGGTGTTGGTGATTGCATGGGTAATTTACAGACCTTTGCCATCAGAAAGAGCATTATTGGGGGCTAGAATGAAGCTGTGAAAAAGAACCAGCAATAAGTCAGAGTTGGGGGGGGGGCTTAATAAAGGTTTTGTAACAAGCATCTTCAGGGGTAACAACCCACTTGGTTCTTTTTGAAGCAGCTATAATTTATGACATATGCAATATATCAAATGCATAAGATAGTATTATGGAGCATTCATATGAAAAGGGTATTTGCAACATTAGTTCCAACTTCCTGCAAGGGACATGATTAAATGATTAATGAAATGTCCCTTTGCATATGCATTTTGAAACAGCAATTAGGCACTGACTGAGAAAATCCACCAATCCTCTCATTTTTCAGTATTATCTCATTCTTGATTTATAAATCATAGAGAATTTTTGAATAGCAATATGTACCTGAGATGGTTGTAAAAAGCATAAAAGAGAATAATTTGAGTGTAAAATAGTAATAAATACATGAATTCATAATTTAATGTTAATTTCTAGCCTATTTATTTAGTCCCCTTGCATTGTGTTTATATCCAGCACTATTTCTGTACTTTGATTGGCATAATTAAGACGGGGAAATGAATAGGCCCCATTATTTTACATATCACTGGTAAACAATAGCAAGGAAAGGAGAAGGGAGATGTGGCAGAGGTATGTATGTGTTTTTCAAGTTCTCAGTAATCCACTGGAGGCTGTTCTATAAATGATCATTGAAGGGCTGCAAGCTAGCCTATAATTACAGGAAAGAAAGTGGCAGCTCTGGCATTTCATAACTATGTGTCCTCAAAGTGCTTTGTGAGTTTGTCACCAATGATAATTTAGATAGAAGCTCATTACTGAACATCACAACACTTTAAAAACCTTTCGCCTTCATACAGGAGAATAAAGGACTATTTTAATGGCAAGGTTCTTTTGTGTTCCGCTGAAAAATTCAATCAAGACGAAACCTCATTGACTATTATTGTAGTCTACAGTAGCTAGCCTAATAAAAGCAGCACAGATAAATTGAATAGGTCTCTGAGACTTGAGCACATAAATGCAAACATTTTGCTGGTTTTTAGTTCTTTAAATATACAGAGATGAATTGGAACGAAAAATCTAAACACATTTTTGCCCTGATTCAGGTAGATCACAATGTATGCAGATGTTGGTTTCTTTATGTGTGAATCATATCACTGGATTGGAAGCTTCACATGCATTTTCCATGTCTAATCCACAAGCTGGTACTCTGCATATGGAACCCTTATTTAAAAGCCAAGATCCCTGGGATTAAAGAGGCGAAGGTGGTGGTGCTGTGTTCAGTCCCCCTTCTCATATGCTTTGTATACAGGAGGCCCCAAATTCATTCTTTGGAATCTCCAGGTAGGGGTGGGAAAGCCCCACCCTGTCCGAAAATCTAGAGAGCTGCTGCCTGTCCGTGTAGTCAATGTTACACTAACCAAGGCAGTTTCACTACCCATTTTATATCCCCAAACCCACCTAGTGTGGTTTTAGCTTTTCAAATAGGGCTCTGTGTACACATCATTGGATTAGAGTCTTTTTCCAATAGTGTCTGAAGAAGTGCATTCATCAGGTATTGTTATGCTATTTCTAGTTGTCACTCCTGGGCTGTGTACAGGACAATCATTTCACAATAACAGTGGGAGTGCCTTTGTCCCCCAGAAATAGTGTGGTCATATTAGAAATGTGGGAGCCTCACTCCAGAGCAATACAGGGGGGGGGGGGTTATTTATTTCTTAATTCCTGATTTCAGCTTCTTCTCCATGTTCCATGCAATGCAACAGACTAGTGAAAATGATTGCAAGCATATTCTGGGCTACTCACATTCACTCCTAAGGGGTTCTAAGAAAGAGAAAGAGAAATGTTCTTGAATGGTGAGGTATTTCTGAGAGGGAGAGGTAGCATACTGCTCTTTTTTCTTTTTAAAGGACTACCTGTGTGAATATGTGGATAAAGACCCATCCTTTCATGTTCGTAAATCCAAGGTAAAAAACCAACCCTCTCTAAAACAAAACTGCTCCAAACATGGGAGGGGAGAGAGTATTCCTCAAAATGGGCACTGTCCAATAGGAGTCCATGACAAGTGCACCAACACTTATTCACATTGACAGTAGTGGAGCTTGTTGATCTGTTGGCTACTAGTTTCAGTATTTCCAAATCGCTGCTTGAAGCGCTACGGAAACTTGAAGAATCAGTTTGACCAGGGACCTTGCAGGATGGAAAGCCAAAGCATATAGGCTATGCTGCAAGTACAATGCCAGTTGCAAAATATATCCACCCCACTAGCAGGGTTGTACACAAATTTAGAATACTCTGAACCATGGGTAGGCAAACTAAGGCCCGGGGACCGGATCCGGCCCAATCGCCTTCTAAATCTGGCCCACTGATGGTCTGGGAATCAGTGTGTTTTTACATGAGTAGAATGTGTCCTTTTATTTAAAATGCATCTCTGGGTTATTTGTGGGGCCAGCCTGGAGTTTTTACATGAGTAGAATGTGTGCTTTTATTTAAAATGCATCTCTGGGTTATTTGTGGGGCATAGGAATCCGTTCATTCCCCCCCCCCAATGTAGTCCGGCCCCCCACAAGGTCTGGGGGATAGTGGACCGGCCCCCTGCTGAAAAAGTTTGCTCATTCCTGGAACTTTCTCATTCCCCAAAGTGGGCCTGTCAAATGCCATATTGTAATTTTTTAGAATGGAAAAGTTTGATTCTGACCAAATGCTGTGTTGTCTGCGATAAACAAGATAGAAATTAATATCGGGCTACTTCCAAACATAACAACAGTTCAGTGTTCTTTCTCATTACTAAATATAATGTTATGTTCTAAAGCAAGTCACCTACTTATTTATTTGAATAAACCAATAAGTATGCTGACAGAGGGATCAGAGCTACCAGACACACAAGAAGCAACTGAAAAATTAACACACTGCATCTGAGGAGTTCATTAACAGAAATGTGCATCTTGTAAGAAAGATGACAAGGGATGTAATGTATCCACTTTCAATTGAAACTTAAATTTAATGGAATGGGCATGATTGTGACACATGTTTGTTTTATCTGTAACTGTACAGCCTGAATTCATATTTGCCAAGGGCAAAAGGTCTCACCCCCGCCCCAGCCATCACATCCCTGAAAATTCAATCTCCATATGGATACTTTTCAAATCTGCTCTGGAGTGTTGAGGGACCCCCCAGAACACATTTAGGGGACATGTGGGGAGAGGGAGGGGCAGCCAGCCCTGTTGCACAGTCAGAAGTCTATACACCAATGGAACTGCTTTGTTAGACACTACAGAGTATCTCAAATCTCCATGTAGCTATTGTCCGTACACAACTCTAGCTTGCAGGTTCCAGTGTCTCCTCTCGAACTAATCTCTGTCCTCTGTTTGTACAAATATCTTTCAAACAGTTTTAAGGATTCAGGAATCATGTGCTTGAGTTTTCTGAGTATTGCATGCTACATTCAGTATCTATGCAAGACAGGGTACTTTTAATCCAAAAGAATGAATAAAGAAAGGTCTGTTGTAGTAACAAATACTACCCATAGCTGAGATGCTTGAGGAATTTAATTTCTGTAAATTTCTGTGTGGAGTGCTCCAATTTGAATCTCCCAGACTTATGCATGGTTTGGCCCATAAAATCCTTTGGATTTTGCACTTCCCTGAATTCTTCTCAGCTCAAATACTGCACCAAAATGCATTAAAATGTGTGTCTTAGGGTAGAAACCTATTTGGAAATGCACACATGGAGGTCAAATGCATATTTAAATATATATTATTGGATATATTAATTATGTATCTAAATAAAGATTTTCATGCTGATATTAAAAATGGAGCTTATTGCAGAAACAGAACAGAAAATACTTAGAGATGAACACATGTAAAATCAACACTGACTGGAATTAGGTTGATCAATCCCTAGTTAAAAACAAATGATAATCATTATAGAATACAATTAAGTACCATTTTTAATTTCAATATGTCTTGTACAGTTCTAACTGTTCCTTCAAAAAGTAAGGAGTCAAGTCTTTTAAATTTTATTTATGCCGATTTTAAGCACGGGGAAAGTTAGTTTTAAGCTATAAATATTTGTTAGAAAAATCACTATGAAAGGATTTCCAGCAAACTTTGGTTACTTGTAAGAGAAGTAACTATAGTTTGTGATCTTCTCTGGTTAGAATATGTTTAGGTGATTTTTTTTCCTTTAGTGCTCATTAAAGTGAGGCTCAGAATAGTACTGCCTGGAGTTGAACTTAGTTCAGACAGGTTCTGTTTCAATTCCCCCACAGACCACTGCCACGGTACCTCTGCCCTGACCTCTGGCATTCTGCTATTTTAGTCCTGGGATTCTTCTAAGGAGAGACTGACAAGAGTACCAAGTTACACAGGGGTTAATTGAAATGGCTAGGTGTCCACTGGAAACTTAACTGAAAGTAAATCTACTCTAACTTCCGTTGATGCGAGTTCCTTTTGTTTCACGCCAATATAAATTCTCTCTACTAAAGTTTAGCATCCTGCTTACTCTCCAGTACATCCTCACAACTAATCTTCTGTGTTCTCTACCTTGCCTTAACAATGTTACCTATGGCTTACAAATGCGAATCTTATTGCAATTGATATTTCTGCAAATATAATTTGATCTGTGTGTGGATATCTGTTTAGCTAGCGCTTGGTTTATTTAAAAAGGGCGGCAGGAACTAGCCTGTTCTGAAGACACCTAAACACCTTTTTCCTAATTCCAACACATAAGCAAGCTGGCTATTATTGCTTCACATTCTCAGAGTCATTCATTCATTTGTGACTTCAGTTGCCTTTGACATTCCCAAACAGATTCTGGAGGTTCCAGTGATTCCAGATTCTGGAGGGTGGCTCAAATCTGGCAATGTGCTTATCAGATGTTATTTATAGAAACATTTTCCAAGTTTATGACCTTGTTTTTGCAAATAGCACCACTTCAGCCTCCTCATGCCAACATTCTCCTTCAGTTGGGAAAACATCTAGCAAGAATCATTGGGTTTTCAGTAACATTGACATCTAGCAAAATAACATATTAAATGAATAAGGTTCAACTCCTCAGCTTGTTTACTTCCGAATAGACCCATTATAGTTGTAGCTCTATTCCAGAATATGTATTGTAGATAGTTATACTGTAACAAGCTGTATGGATACCTTCTCATGACAAGAATCAACCTGTCATAGACATGAACTTCAGAAAATGTCCTCAATTTCCCAATTGTTCCCAGAAAATAATGAATCTGCAGACTTGAGGTGATATCTAATTAAGTTATATTCAGAGTTGACCCACTGAAATCTTGGGTGAAAGTCTGCTCAGAAATAAGGTCCCATTGAGCTCAGTGGTGAAGGCTGCTTTAGAGCTATTCCAATAAAGCTGCTGCTTTTCTCTTGATCCCCACTTGATTCTTCTCAGATTCCATGGGTATGTTGCTCTATGTGGGGCTGATATGGGCTTTTCTCAAGAGCCAGTCTTCCTTCAGGACTTGATACCTTATCAGTCTTATCACTTCTGGTCTTGTCACACAGACACCCACAAATAATTAAGGGGTGGGCTTTTGAAAAAGCGATCCCACATATGTGACATTGAAAACAGCAGAGCTGAGTTGAGATTGTTAGATATATGAAGCCAAATTTATGTTTCATTATACAGTGGTACCTCTGGTTACGTACTTAATTCGTTCCGGAGGTCTGTTCTTAACCTGAAACCGTTCTTACCCTGAGGTACCACTTTAGCTAATGGGGCCTCCCGCTGCCGCCAGCGTGCGATTTCTGTTCTCATCCTGAGGTAAAGTTCTTAACCCAAGGTACTACTTCCAGGTTAGCGGAGTCTGTAACCCGAAGTGTTTGTAAAACGAGGTACCACTGTAAAGCCAAAACATATTTAGGTATATTGGAAATATTACACTTTAGTTGTGCCCTTTTCAGGATGAACTCAAGGCAGAATACAACCCAGTCCACTTATCATCACAAAAAAACAATTGCAATAGCTTAGGTTGAGAGGCAAAGTGTAAGTCCATATTCACCCACTGAGCTTCATGCTTGAGAAGGAACTTGAAGCCAAGTCTGCCCTTTCCAAGCTTAGCACTGTATCCATTAGCCATTGGACTATATTGGCCCTCAATCAACTTGTTAAATAGATGACAGCATAAAAGGGCCATTTGAGCCTATTATGCTTCTTAAAGTCAGCTTTCTCTGGAGTCCACTGCAAGCAAAGCTACAAGTAGATCAGTGTGGTTCTATTAAGAGGGTTCTGGGCATTTGCTTGCTGGAGAGAAGCTACAAAAGTTTGTTGTTTGCGCATAATTGTACTGGCACATTTAGTTTCTTGGCATTATATTGCATTTCAGCATTATACAACATTATATATTAAGTTTTGCTTTAATACTATAAGTCTTCTGTAGTTGTGTTTATCTCTATTGTCACTTGCTTTGCTAGCATTGCCATTTAAGGGATGTAGTGCAGCTGTCAAATTTCTTGTCAGTAAAGATTTATGACTCCAACATGCATCACACATACATGAGTATACAAAGTATTGCATACTGGGGGCAATAGTTTTTCATCCATACCTATGTTTCATCTGTCTGCATGTTTTAGTCATTTTTACTTAAAAACCGATACCAAATTTATTAGATTCAAAATCACCCTGCCATATTTATTTGGAAATCTGTGAATAATTTAGATTTGTATCACATTAACCCTCCAACTGCTAAGATCTTAATTGCAATAATAAATCATAGGCATAGTTTAAAAATATCTGTAAAGTGCAGGCCAGACTTCTGTGATGTGTCACACAGCAAATTAATACATCAATTAACTTTCTATCTGTTTACTGTAATTTCGAGATCAGTCATTAGACCATGATTAACCAAAAATAAAATAAAAAATAAACTCTTTTACACAGCTGGTTGTTCTTGAAGCATTACACTGGCGATCACTGCAACACTTTCTACAGATATCTAATTCAGCTTTGGAAATTGCTAATTCTTTGTCACAGTGTTTTCATTGTGGCAAGGCGTTCCACAGCTCAGCTTTCCTCAAGCAGATATTTGTTATGTAAGTACAGTACTGTGACTCGGCCTCCCCATTTTAGGCAGAATTTGGTGATCCAGAGGCTCTAAGTGGAAAAGGCTTCTTCTTTTATTGTTTTAACTTCCTAACCCCAGTGCTATTTTTCTAGAAAAATAGGTTCTGTAACTCACCCTGAACGCCTCCCTTGTTCTCTTAGAATGGCAATGGAACCCACCTGAGAGGTGCCGGAACTGAGTTCCAGCAATTTCAGGCTGAAAAAAAGCCCTGCCTACCCACATATGCCTCTAAAAGTATTTTTACTCAACCCCAGTTAATTTCTTCTCACACTATCCTTTCATACTAAACTTGTACTTCACCTCTGCCCTACCCCCAGCTGTAAATTTCTTTAATCCATCCTCTCTGGTCCTTTTGCATGCACATCTTCTGCTTATAACATCACTCTTCTCTTAGCCCCTTCCTTTCTATTCCCAGATTGTCTGTTAGTTAATAATAATAGCAGTAGTAGTAAATATTAAACATTTACCTCTCTAATTTCTTTCAGTGCCACCTCTGGCCCTTCCCCTCAGCAATCAGGGAGGCTGCATTGCTCACCAGGCTTCCCAATACTGAGTGTTACTGCTGTTTACTGAGAGATGGAGGGGCAAGGGATTGAGGGTGGGTGATGCAGGCATAGTGGTGCAGCCAATCCGGTACCATTATAGTGGTACCTTGGGTTAAAAACTTAATTCGTTCTGGAGGTCTGTTCTTAACCTGAGGTACCACTTTAGCTAATGGGGCCTCCCACCACCGTGCCGCCGCCGCCGCTGAATTTCTGTTCTCATCCTAAAGCAAAGTTCTTAACCCAAGGTACTATTTCTGAGTTAGCGGAGTCTATAACCTGAAGTGTCTGTAACCTGAAGCATCTGTAACTCGAGGTACCACTGTACAGTGTTCTCCCTACCATATTGCCTTTCTCCCTCTCAGTAACCAGGGAAGTCGGGTGAGTAATGCTGCAGCGGTTGCCACTGTGCTCAAGACTATGATTGGCTTAATATTTCTCCCTAGAAAGCCACATATAAATTACTAAATATACTGCTGTATAATACCTGACCTCTTGAATCATTTCAGGTCAAAACAATCTCCATTGCTATAGAAAAAAAACCTTCTGACATCACTGCCATCAGTCCTAGCCAGCATAGCCAGCAGTCAGTGATGACAGACACTGGAGTCCAACAACATCTAGAGGGCCACATGTTTTCCATCCCCACTATGAAGTAGATATTATGATCATTATTGGCATTTAGAGATGTCTTTGCAATATTGCATAGTTCCTGGCATAGTTACCTAAGAGCGGCAATTGAACTCATGGTTTTAGGCCTGCTTGAAGATAATGGTGTGAGAAGCCAATGAGGGAATATGTTGAAATAATGTAGAATTCCTATTTAGGCATGTTGTAGCGCTACAGTTCTCACAGGTGAGACATGAGAGGAATAATACGGTATATAGAATAAATGTGGGATCTTTCTTGACACATGCACATTTTCATACACCTCCTATCTGTGTCACATAGCCCAGTGATGATACAGAGGTTTGTAACTAACTTAAGTTCTACTCAGTCTAGACACATTGAAATTAATGGACTTAAATTAGTCATGGCCATGAGTTTCAATGGGAATCCAATGTGTAGAACTAGCATTGGATACAACTCAGAATCTCCATTTGCCTAATTCAAACTAGGGGCCTTTGTACACAGCCGTTAGTGACACTTCCACAACTCAAAACTCCATTAATGTCCACTCAGTGGTGTTCTGTGGCTGTTTGGTAGAAGAAACAGCTTCTGTCATTCCCTGTTACCATTGCAGTTTTTGACCATTGGATGAGAGGGCAATCCTGTTGTGTCTGTTGCTTCTTAGGTTGAGTTGCTTGAATTAGCTTGTCTATGACTACCTCTCTGGTAAATGAAAACTCCCTTTCTCTATTAATAACTAGGCCGGGCTGGGGGCAAAAAGTAAGGTTCAGGAGATTTATAACAGCCTCCTAATGTTGTGTTGTTTTTATTCTGTCTTCTTTTACTAGGCACCTTAATAATGAACATGCATTGGATGACAGAAGCACTGCTCAGTGTCGGGTGCAAATGCAGGTGGTCCAGCAATTAGAAATACAGGTTTGGGAAAATCTTTTAGAAATCTTTTACTTCCTTAAAGAAATATGATTTGTTCTGAATTGATTATTATTAATTAGAATTCATAATTTACTATTACTTATAAGTTCTGACTTATTGTTTTATAAATTTATTTTATAAATTATAACAATCATACACAGACTGTTAGTGTTTGGGAGCATATCCCTTTTCACATTATCACTTTTGTCATATGGTGGCTCTCCCGATGGTGCTTTTTTTGTCAACTGTGAGCACTAGCTATCCACAGCACAAATGACACAAACCCTCTCAGAAGTTACCCAAAGTATATATTCTGTAAAGGTTGCTAACTTTAAGTGCAACAAGGAAAGATTTGGGGCAGGTGAGAGCTGAGTAGACTGGACAGTAGACCAGTCAGTAGCCTAAACTTAGGAAGAATTTGGATGACTTTGGGGGGAAGTTAGATTGCCCAAATTTCAGGAATGTCAGACAAAACTTCAGACAAATTTCAGATCTCTGCAATTTCCTGCCTTAAATATGCTTAAGGTGGTCTGGCAAAACTAGGTTTAATAATTTCACCTGTGTAGCACAGGCCAAAAAATAGTGGCACATTTAAATGTAATTCGTCTAATTATAATTTGTAAGTTTACCTCCTCCCATACAACTTCTAAGGTCCACCAAAAATATCCTCTTAATGAGGCTATCTGTATGGCACATTCCGATGGCAAGGGCTGCCCTCAGTGACTTCCTTGTAACACGACTCACTGAAATCTAAGCCACAAGCATTATAACGCCTGTCTATTTGGACTCGCCTTTAAGTTCACAGCCAAGTGGGAAACTGACTATTTTACTGGTGGGGAGCTTGCTTTAGTTACCTATCCCAAACCTTTGGAGAGGGTGAGTGCTCTCTCTCTCTCTGTATACATATACATATGTACACAGAGACATTTGAAATTACTGCATATGTTTCTCTTTTGTACTTGTTTCTGGGTCTAACAGAAAATGTAAGCCTTCATCTTTATGAATTTGGCTGAAGAACAAGTTTTAAAGATTAAGCTTTGAGATTTGACTGTCAGAGGGATATTGATTGTTTTTAGTGTATTCAAATTAACCTTTCTAGAATACTGCTCTTAACGTCTTTATCTTTGTGCATGATACTTTTTTGTCTTTGTTATTATGGTATGTATTTTTATATTGTAAACCGCCATGTGATCTTCAGATAAAGGGCAGGAATTTTAAGAAATAAATTGATGGTGGTGTTGGTGATAGTTTTGGGAAGTTTTTAAAAACTTACATGATTATTCATTTCTATGTTTTCAATAACTGGGTGCTCTTGGAATCTGAAACTATAAAGATTCTTCTGTTGAGTGCTATGAAAAATCAATTGAGAACTGATTAAAACAAAACAAAACAAAAGGTGTGTGTGTGTTTGTGTGTGTGTGTGTGTGTGTGTGTGTAAATAACCCTGATACGTTTTCTGAAGCATGTTGAAAGGTTTCTTAAGCAGCTGTTTACCATTTATAAAGGTTCCGCTGTGATGCGAAAGGCCGAACAGAGTTTCTGCTTGCAGGGTGACCAATTATGAGTCCCCCCCCCTTTTGTGTGACTGATAGAAAAGTAAGGTCCATCAGTTGTAATGAGACCCAGTGCAGTGTAGATGTCGACTTAGTGGCAGAGTTCAGCATTTCACACTGCCTGGTCCCTGTCACTCTATTGAATTAGATTGATGATGGCAGATTGCAGGGGGCACTAACTGGACCTCGGTGGGAATGGATGAAGTGTGCAGACAATCCTGGCAGGCACTGTGCTACAAGGACCCCTTCACCCCTTCACAGTTGTTGGCACTAGTCCATTGCTATCAGTGTCCACAGAAATTTTTAAAGAGACACTATGGGCCGTCTAATTTATGGTCCTGGTAACTTGTTACTGTCGAGGCAATGGTGACCTCAATTCTCTTATTGACAAAAAGATGAAGTATTATTTGTTTTCCCTGACCTTTTAAACATGAGGAGGAAAGCTATAGGTGGGCCTCTCCCCCGCCCCGACCCCCAGAATTGCCAAAGTTGCCTTTCTTTGTACATACGTTGCTACTGACATATAAGGATTTGATATGCAGCACCCATTACCCTACAACAGCCTCCAATGATAAGATGTAGCAGACGAAATAAAATAGCTGTATTAGTCATTTCTAAAATGCTTCTGATCTCACTCTTTCTTTAACAGCTTTCTAAAGAACGGGAACGTCTTCAGGCAATGATGACCCACTTGCACATGCGACCCTCGGAGCCCAAGCCATCTCCAAAACCTGTAAGTGCATATTGCTTTATAAACAGTAAATAGGCCCGTGAATGTAACAGACTAAGAAAATGAACAATTTAGTGACAGTTGGAAAACAATGAGTGTGATGAAAAATATGGCAATAAAATGAAGGTAAAATGCAATAGCTTGTCAAATTGTATGTTTCTTTAAAAGTAATGCTATCTTTTACAAAATCTATCCAATCTGCGCCATAGGTGACACTAAACAAAGTACACCTATAAGTGCACAAATCACTGCCTTGCTGCCGAAGCTAGAAAGAATATCTTCTTTGAGATAGTCTTACAGATATTAAAAAGAAAGCTATTTTGAAAAAGTTGAAGTTCAGTTGACTCAGTAGTAGTAAAGGGGGAAAGTTAGAGGGGTAATTCAGTATAGATCAGTCACAAGGGTACACATACAAAAATGATTTTTTTGTGGTTAACTCTTCCACTTAATATATAAATTCCCAAACATTGCTGTTTTTGTTTGTGTCAGTAAAAACATTGATATAGGCAGGTGACGCCTTCACCTGGCACCGATACTTGCAAGGTCTCCACTTTTAACTTAATCTCGTGAGCTATGACACTGTGTTACTTGTCTATGCTTGGAAACAGAAGGCTATATGGTAACTTTTCATAAACAGCCAATTTAAACACCTGAGTATTGCAAATACATGCTATGCCATTCTTTCATAAGGATACTTGAGAGCTTGAAGGGTCCAAGTCTGCAAAACTCAGAAAATGTAGGTGAAAGCAATAAGATATTTTTAAAAAACACATTTGTATATCACACCCCGTTAATGATCCATTAAAGGACGGAATAGTCTGTCTCTTGTGCTTCTAGAGCTGTGAACTTCAAAGATTTTTGTAGGAGGTTCTACTTTGCAACTTGATGAGTGAAAAAGAGTTGGCATTTGTTAATCTTCCACTTCAGGGTTTCACAGGCTGGGTACATTTTTTTAAAAAAATTGCAAATAGGAGTCTTAACTAAAATTCCTGCTTTTTTACCACCTTGTTTCCTTCCATAAATTGCTTATTGCCCTCTGTGCAAGTTTAGAGTTTAGCATTTCACATGTACACTATTTAAATATTTCCACTTTCCCCCCATTTTTTTTTTACTATTCTTAAGCATAATTCTCCTATTCTTAAGCATCTTGACTTGAGTTCCAAATGGTTGTTAACTGTGTAGAAGATGCTTTGCAGAATTCATTTGCATTACCTAATGATTTTAACCCCAAATGAGCTGAAGTCACTCCAGATTTTGGG
>NC_046321.1:51166006-51183506 GCF_009819535.1 Lacerta agilis
AGCTTCTTCTTAGTTTTTTCAGCATGGTAGAAATTTTTATTTTTGTCTGGGACTGCAGTTTAGAAACATGCGCTGGCCACTCTCTGCATGCAGTGGTGCCCTCTCTTCACTTCAGAATTGCATGCCACTCCCCTGCCACGTCACAAGCTGCTGTTGAAAACCCCCATTTAAACAGCAGGTTGAATTGCAACATGGCATAAAGGAGGTTGGGGGATAACTGCTCTTTGAAATAATCCGATTGCATAAATCCAGGCCTGTGTGCGCACACGCACATGTGAGGCTACTCCCTTGCTTTTTGCTCCTTGTGTATAAAAAGGCACAATGTATATATAATTTGTTGTGGTCTGAAACTTCTTAACTACTTACCATTATCATCTGCCATGTAGATTGCTTTAATACTCAGTTTGTTCAATGCAATAAAATCCCAATGCAGATCAGAACATCCATGCTTTCACTGGGCTTTTCTCATAATTGGGATCACCGTGTGCACCCAAAGTGTAACAGGTAACTTGGTGTTTTGATGTGCACAAATCCCTGTGTTTAGCAAACTGAAACCCCACACCAACTCTGTTTCATTTTTCATTTAGAATTAGGGTTTTCTTTTCTGATGGGAACATTCATTTATCAACACCTTCTGTCACCCTGCAGGCTTGCCTTCTTTAAAATAAGCAAATGAATTAAACTATGAAAAAACTTTTATTTTCAGAAGCCCGACGTTAGTGAAAAACATACCCACCAGCTTAGGCTATGGAGCAGCACTTAACGCAAGCTTACAGGTAAACCTGTCCACGCCTTCCTTTCTTTGAAATGCCCACTTCGCTCCAGTGATGCTGTTCTCTGTTGCAGAGCTCTTCTTGTTTACATTTATGTTTATGTGACAAGTTATGGATTGCTAATAGGTGTGTTAATCACCCAAGAAAGTTGTATTACCTAGCACTGCAAGAAGTACTAGTTCCAATTCTCATTACTTTTGATGTGAAGAAGCAAGAAGGACACCCTGTGGCAAAATCTGGAACACTCAGTTTTGCTGCAAATGCTAGATTGATAGAAGCTTTTGCAAATGCATGTGGATATGCATTAATATTTATCCCAGCTGTCATGAATGATTTCACATCATAGTGTTGGGGAACATGGTGCTCATGGCAAAAACTTTAAAGTTTAATTATAAGATATAATTTTTATGCAGAAAAGGCAAATGTCAGGACTCCTTTATTTTCAGTTAAGTTCTGGTCATTTTTTTCTATCATCCAGCTGGTGTCTGCGGGACAAAAGAACTGTATGCTGCGTGAGGGTTGAGAGTTTAAATGCATTTTGGAGTTAGAAATAGTTTGAAAGCAGAAAACATTGTGCATGTCGGTGTCAGAGCACATTTGGTAGCGCCATGCAGCGATGCACGAATGTGTGGGCAAGTGTACAAAGTCAGATGTGGAACAAATGGCCCAGAGATGTTTCTAGTCATCAATTGGGCCTGTTTACACAGATCTACATCAATACATGTTGAAGCTACTTCCAATGATCAAATAGCTAAAAACTCTGCATCTTTATTTTGCTAGGCTGCGCTGGCAGAGAGTAGTTTACCTTTGCTTGGTAACCCCGGATTGATAAATAACGCATCCAGTGGCTTACTACAGGCAGTCCATGAAGACCTCAATGGTTCGCTGGATCACATTGACAGCAATGGAAACAGCAGCCCAGGCTGCTCTCCTCAGCCTCACATGTAAGTGCGGTCAGCATCCTTTATTGAGAAAAACTTGTGTTCCCCTAACATCCTTTCAAATGCATGCAAGAATATTCAGAAACTATTCACGTAGACTGAGAAACAGCTCATATGTTGTGAACACTTTCCCTCCCCCCAAACAAATCCAATTCACTGCATGATGAACATGAGTGGGCAATGGGAAATGCTTGTGTGTTTGTAAAAGGTTTCTCTCACGTAGAATAGAATGTGAATCCCGTTCTCGGTGCATTGTGGCCTTGGGCTGCAGCCCCGCACGCAGCTAGGTGTACTTGGAACATCTCTTTGGTTTAGATAGGACTTGGGTGTATACAACCATGTTTCAGCCTTGAGAAACAAGTTGTTAATGTGATTGCAATAAATACTGGCACGACACTGCTCATAACCTAGGTGCTTTTATTGTGCCTGTGGTGGTCATTATTTCAATATTCAGTGCCATGAATTCTACTTCCGATCAAATATCTGGATTCTTTACTGAATTTTCATCTGTTAAGATTGCATAGCAGGAGTAGTTAGAATTAGTAGTAATTTAACTAGACCCACAAGTCCTTATCGTGTTTATGGACTGTCACAGAGATACTGCCCATTTATATTACCATAAACTGCAAAGTTTAACTGTTACCCAGAGTTTACATAGAAGCTAGTAAAGTGTAACTTTTTGCCTGTCTTATAAATCAGTGTAATTACATATTCAACTTTAATTACTGGTGTGTCTGTATTGGCAAGGTTTATATGTTATATTTTATGCAAGACTACGATTCCTATTAATATTTAGCAGCTAACTATATCATTAATTACTCTAAAATCTTTCCCCCACCATCTTTTTAATGCAGCTCAGAGAGTGGCAGTATTAAAAATTGATGTATTGTGGATTTCAGAAATGTGTATGAGGCCTAAGAAATGCCTGGCCTTAATCAGGGGTGTCAAACGGGGCATTTTTTTGTTTAGTAAATAGTAAAACATGTACCTTGGAGGTATCATTTCCCAGGTTATTTATATAATAATTAGAGAAGTGACATCTAAGTAGAAATAGATGTAGAATGATTCTTTTTAATGTACAATTATGTCCTTAGTTAATGATAATATCCTTGTATTTAAAATGTTGCACTCAGTGTGTCCTTATTATTTAATTTTCTCTTTCATATATTCCATATTTATTATACATGTAATGCTGGAATAGTAATTTCAAGTCAAACACTATAGGTCCCCCCCCCAGTACGTTATCAGAGATGTTCATTTTGATTTGCCTTTGTACACTTAGAGATTTCCAAGTGGTTTTGCTTCCTGGTTTATTTCTCTTGCAAGGCCTGTAAATATATATTCTCTGACAGATATATTTATATCTTGAAGATCATCAGCCTAATTGCTTTATTTGCCATTTATTGTATCACCTTGCGAGGTGGGGGGGGGGGGAGACTATAGGCACACACTACTGAGCAAGACCATTAATGTGCTTTTAGCGAGTTCCAAACCATTACTTTTTTTCAAAATGGAAAAATTTGTCTTTTGGAAGTGTCTTTAGATGTATTAAATAATACAAAAGAAGTAATAAAACTTGAAGTAAAAAGAACATGAATATAAGCTCTGGAGAGCAGCAGTACTCTAAAACAAGTAAAGTGAGCCATCAGACAAAAGTTTTTATATCCCGTGCTGTATGCTATCAACCATGCATTGGGTAGCTTCAGGCCTTTTACTTGTAGCATTTCTCCTGAGTATGCTAATGCTCTCTTTCTGTCTAAAATGCCAAGACAATAAAACTTTAAAGAGCAAACAAGAATTAGATCATGTGTATTAAAAACAGCTATTTCATAGAAATGAATGACATTTGCTATTTAGAGTTGTTTGGTAACAGGGTAGCAGATCTCTTTCTTTCTCTGCCTCTGTCTCTTTCTCTTCCTGTATGTGCACTGAGCAGTATATGCCGATTGTACATAGGATATACTGCATGTACAGTGTACATTCAACCAGCACGCACAACTCTGTACGCCGTGCCAAGTGGTATTTGCATGCTACAAAGTGCATAGATACGTTAATGATTGAAGCTGAGTGCAGATTATACAAATGATTTCAGTGTGAGAGATGAACAACTGTGTGGAAGGAGCTACAAAATCTAAGTATCAAAAATGGGGGAGAAGATAGCATGTCCCAAGGCTTATTTCACTAGCATGCGACTGCTTAGGATAGGCTGTGGTAGCAGTACCCCAGTGCAGCATAACTGAACTTGTTATAGCATCAATATTTCAATGATAATATGTTAGTACTACAGAGCAGATATGCTGTCACACACTGAGATCAAGGTGCCAGATAGGCAGCCATAATTCATGAAGTTAGTCATGGAACATTTGCCAAATGTTGTAGGACCTACATCAAGATCCCAGTCTTCCTGGTTTGAGTGGGTAAGTTATTTAGAAACACACCAATTAGGCAGTCATAACCAACCTCAAATAAATTTGTAATGAATGAGAATTAAGATAAAATAAAACTTCTGAGTAAAAGCAGAAGCAGTCAAGGCTTAGAAAGTCCTTGCTCTTAAAATTTAATTGATCACTAGCTCTAGAGTCCTCATGTAGGCTGAGAGTCCTCTTATTGAGGATGAAACCACACTGGATGTGGAAGTACAGTGGTAGAACTCCCAGTAATTCTATATTTACAACAAGCGCCCTATTTGAAGCATGGAGGTGAATCTAACACTTTGTCCTGGCACCAGTTTCCCAATTTAAATCACTCATTCCAGATTGCTCTTAGCCAAGCAGGGCAAAGCTTACTTAATACAAGACTGTTTCCCCTCTCTGTAATTCATGAAAGCTTCAGGGAGCACATGGGCTCATGATCATGGTGCACAAGCAAAGGATTAAATCTCCTCATCCCAAGTGCACCATGGCACTGATCCAAATTGGGGCCCTCGCAATCTGCTTTTTGTAAAGTAAAAGCACACATTAGGACTTTGAATCATGGATCTCCCACCTCACATATGGTTTAACTCTCAGGTTTTCTCGGCAAAGGTCAAGTTGTATTCAGGTTTACTTTCAGGTCATATGATCATATGCTGATTGGTCTATTACCAAACTGTGGTGTTTGTTGCAGAAATCTGCCTAGGAGTCAATCTCACAGGAAGCTAACATGAGAAGCAGCTCCTGTGTGAGTTGGGATAATTTTAATATGGCTTTGTTATTTGCTTAAAACTGCAGTCCTTTCTTTGAAGCCCAGGTGTTTGTTGGTACCTAGTATAGAAGAAAATGTACTCTGTTCATGCACAGAGGCACAGTTTTCCTCGCATGTTTCTTCTAGGCATTGATCAAAGTGGCTGTCAAAGCCAATCAAAGTGATGTGTGCCCCAGAATGTAACATGAAATCAAATTTTGCTGTGCTTCCTTTATGGTGAAGGACCATTGCGTGTCCAAAGCTCAGAAGGGCTTTTAAAGAGAATTTAGCTGAAGTGACAAATTTATGAACTCAAGATCCATGCTGCCTTCTCCTCCATTTCCTTGACTTCTGATTTCATGAACTAATGCCTCATTCACACATTACAGGTAGAAATAGTACAGTGCAGGTTGCTCTGCCATTTGTGAATTGATGACAGTAGCCCATTTTTCACATAAGCTCTAAACAATGGTTTAGCACTGTGTGCACAGCTGGAATGATCCCAAGCAAGATTTGGGCTTGCATGGTCCCCCTCCTTCACCTTCTGTGTAGCCAAGAGCAGCCTTTAGGTTCATTTCCTTGATCCCAGCTTGTTATCCCATGTAAACCAAGAATCATAGTTTATAAGGCACTCTGGTCAGTTTCAGAACAGTCCTGCATCAAACCATAGGTTAGGAAGCTGACATGTTAAACTAATAAGAGTTTATTATAATCTACAATCTTTATTCTGAATAAACCATTCCTCTGTCCCCACAAGCCCAAATCTTGCATGAGCTTGTTCCAGCCTATGCACATGATGCTAAACCATGTTATTGTGTTACATGTAAACTTGACTATTGACTGCTGCCATGTTGTGACGCCCAAAACTGATCTTACTGGAAACCTTACGCCCATGTGGTTGCAGCAGCGACAGTGATGAACGTAAACAGCAACATTGTTTTCTAATATTAACTTTTCTTGGAAGCATTCTGCTGCATAAGCGATATCAATTTGCACAAAGGACAAAAGCATTTCCCCCTTTGAGTTAAAAAAGAAAGCTAATGGGAACATAGCTCAATATCATCTACTTTGACTGGCTCAGGATCTTTAGGTTTGTTCACATCAACATTAAAGAACTAGAGACATGAGCAATTCACACATGTATTAATCGCTGATTAATCATCAGGCACAGACTTGCATCTGTGAATGAATGGGCCATGGTAGAGCAGATGCCAAGGACTGAAGGGGATCCTTGCCTTTGCAGCAAAGCCTGGGTTGGAGACTGCTATGTCTCACAGTGGGTGAGGTACTGGGCTATGTTCCCCCAGAATCTCCCATGGCTGTGAGCCAGAGGTGGGAATGAGGCTTATAAAAGCCTGTGCCCTGCCCACTCATTCAGCCAGACAGAGCAGAGAAGCAGCATGGTATCACCTTTTAAAAGTGCTTATCATTTGAGTCTGTTCACACAGTCGCTGTGAGTCGTCTTGCTAAATGATCAAGGTACAAGGGACCAACTGACCTACAAGAATGTGTGAATGAGTGCTACATTTTAGGGCTTACAGGTGTTAGCTCAGAGCACTAGTGAGGTTTTCTCCCTCACTAGGAACAGTTGAGGGGGATGCGGGGGGGGGGGAGTTGCTATTTTCTGAACTGTTCTCAAAACACCAGCTCAGAAAAGGAACTAGGAGCTGTTTCCTGAAGGTGTTTTCTTATAGCCATCCCAGCGCATTACTTGGCTCATACACACTACAATCCTTGCATTCAGCTTCATTTTAAAATATTGGAATTAGTTGAAGTTGTGTGTGCACCCATGGTCTCTTGTGATAACAGTATTTGCGGCAGAGGTTACATTTGAATTTAGCAAAAGTGCACAGAGGAAGAAAGCAAATAAGGATGGAAGCTCATCTGAAAGATGAGCATATGCGAGCTCAGTCAGTCTTTCGTCCTCCAATTCTACACTATGCAAGAAAGGGGAGTTTTAGCTCTGCATAGCTTCAGTCATCCTTTTCCACCTTTTGTATTCTGCTGTCTTTCCCAACCCCTATCCTCTTTACCTTTCCAACTTATGCCCAGCCTGGGTCTTTCTTCTCCCTCTCCTTCTTTGCAGTTTGATCTGCATAAACATCAAACTTTTTATATTTTCAAACTTTTTTTATTCTTTAAATTTTGTTCCCAAAGGCAAGTGTGATTATTCTGCTCTAAGGTCTGTTTGAGGTGCTTCAATTTGAAACCAGTCCATTGTCAGATTGTTCCCATATCTGATTATTCCAGTCCCCTACTGTTATGCTTTCACACTACTTACAGTAGGTTACCTATCATTCCAGTTTCAATCCCTTTCATTCCCTTGTGTTTTTAACTTCATACCATTCCTGTACCCCTGTCTTTGCATTTTTTGTATTTCTGCTTTTTGTCCCACCTCATGATGCATCTCAATTTACTTTGGAGGCTCTTCTGTTGTAGGAGGCTTCTATGATGCAAAGTCCTTGTTCACTGGCTGAAATTTGCACGCAGCATATTCTAAAATAAATCAAATGCTTAAAGCTGCACCAATCTTTAGGAGAATGATTGAGAATCATTTAATTGAGTCAGTGATGACTGCTGTAGCATTTTGTGAAATACATCACGCATAAGCACCATTTAATCTCCTTGTTGTAATATATTAAGGTAGTTTGAAAATGTTGTGTTATGTTGCAGTCTTAAAAAGGCCAGGAACATAATTGAAAATATTACCTACAGTTGGAGATGGGAAAGAAATTTTTTGCCTTTCGATTTTTTTTGCATTTTTTTGAAGCAATATGCAAACTGAAATACAGCTGTCATTTGAAATTTGTGATTCTCAGAATTTTGCAAGGCAGTACTTTTATCAAAAAAGCATGTGCACTCATGTAAATTAGAGGGAAATGTTCATAAAATGTAAAATTGCATACAAAAATAGGTGTGTGCTCGGAGAAATGAGTCCTAAAATGTTAAAAACAAATTGCAAATTGATGGGAACATGAGGCAAACTAAACTTAACTTTGAAAAATGAGAAACTGAATTTGGCAAATTTGTCCCTCTCTCCCGATATTGTTATAGATTTTGTTTACTTTCTTGTTGGCTTTAGTTTAGGGTAGAAGATTGCTATTTGTGGACTTCATAAGATGCTGAAGCTTTATATCTGACCTTTTGTATCATCAGATTCACATGTAGGCTCTATCTGTCTGAATGAACGTTTCAGGTTTTAGGAGCACCACCTGGCATTTCAAATTGACAAGCCAATTGAGCAAAAGGTAGCACTACACCTTCTTGTTGTATTTAAATTTTTAATATTTATAGTGATGTTGTGGACCATGTTGAAATAAGTATTGAGGAGTGTGTGTTTCCGGAAGTGGGAGGATCTATGCAGCTCCATGCATGTGGGTAGTAGAAGAACAAATAAATTTGCTGTCGAATTAAAATGTTTTCTGTACCGTAACAGATACTGTTCACAGGTAACGTCTCCCCTCCTCCAACTCCCCAAAACACACATTCTCCTGTTCTCCTCTATATTCACTTTATATTGTTTCACTTCACATTTCAGATCTAGCCTCTTGTATTTTGCTTCCCTGCTCATCAACTCCCTGATCTTTCTAGCCTTATATGCTGTTGCGCTCAGCAGCCACTGCAGCCCTTTATCATTTCCTCTTTAGTTGTTTAAATGTTACATTCCTTTGATCGAACAGTTGATGTTCCTTTTTTATATAATATTCTAACCCCCATTTGTTGCACTTTTACAATTCTTTCTACTTCCTCCTAACAAAAAGATCACTCTAGAGATAGAGTGCCTGCAGCTGTCTTATGCTGAAAAGTGTCATATCCCCATAGTATGGATTGTAGAAGTTTGCAGGATCCTTTGGGGTTTTGTGGGATCTATATAGAAGCAAAATGCATGGATGCTTTGTTGAAAACTTTATTCCGTTCTCTTTTGAATTCTCCACAATTGGATGTTTGTAGAGGCAGATTAATAATTCTCAGACCCCTGGGCCACAGCCACACACACACAAGCTCAGATGCTAATTGCTTGAATTTTAACTATTGTAGTTAAGTTTGTAACTATATGTGACAAAAAAATCCTACAAACGGAAAGCTATGAGCCCATTTTGAAATTCACAGCCTCTAACCAGCAGAACAAAAGCCAAAATATTATTGCAGTAGCACTGGAAAGTTGACAGGGCAGAAACGACACATCATATTGTTCATAAACATATAAAGTCAATGTTCACACACAAAAGCTCATCACTTGATGAGTGCAACATTAAATCATGTTTTAAATCGTGAATGAGCCTAGGCATCATAGGTACAACACCATAGAATTTCAGTATCACCTCTGCAGTGGGTTCAATTCACAGTCAGCTGCCAATCATCAAGAAATGGTTCATGCATGCATGAGCGTAGCTTCATAGCGGCAGCATCAAGTGGTCACCTACATGTGTGCATGAGCTATCATTTCATAGACCTTACATGAAATACAACCTTCAAATTTCCTCCCATTATCTCAAACACAGTGCTTTATCAATGGAATCAGTTCACATATTCATTAGTGTAAAAAAACAACCAAACGTAACCAAGCAATGAACATATGCTTGAGCCAGCTCCTGGTGATTAGTGCCAAAACAACAATGAATCGGAAACTTGCCATAAGAGGTTGGTGTGAAATGCATGAGCCATGGTTCTGCCAAAAGGACCATTGCAAATGCATGGAATCACAACAAGAGGAGAGAAATGGATGAACTGGAACAGTTTTTGGTGCATAAGAGAATGAAATCAAAATGAAGGCAATGGGAGCTGGACAACTAAAACAGCCATTCAAACACAATTTCTGATAGTCCATTTCAGTTGTTCATTTGTGTGTATTGGGTGTGGCGGTAAAAAGTGGTTGTTGGCAGGTTTTTCAGAAAATTGTATGTTTAAATGTAGCTTGTTGGGCAGTTGAATAGGTTATATTTAATAGGTCAGTCTACTTTTGAGATGCTTGTTTTTGGTTTGGGATTCAAATCAATACTGAACAATTCACAAGACAAAAGAGGTAACACAAGTGGAGAGTGGGGAGGTGTTTCATCATTGGTAATTAATTTAAATCACAGAAGTTTCTTTTTTCTTAAACTCAGGCCTTAATAATGTTGCTGAAAGTAATGTATAACAGTTCTAGTTCACCAAACCATAGTTTGTTGGAGCTGTAATAAGTCATATGCCCACCCACTGCCTCCTCCCCTCTTTTGCATCTTCAGTCAGTACTTCCTGGTTCCTCAAACAAGTTTCCCATGGCATCTGATCCAGAAAACTGTGGCTTTAACAATCCATAGAAACCAGAATCAAACTGATACTCTGTTTTGCAGGGATCATTCATTCCTAGTTTGTACATCATGAGAAATTCTTGTTAAGAAACCAAGCTACATTGTAAAAAGGTGCAAGAGATTAGAGGAAGGAACACACAGGCACACAGCCCATTCTTGGTTGTTCAGATCAGAGTTTGTTGGACCAGAAATTGTGGCATTTGAACAGAGCCTAAATGTCATCCTTTGGAGATGAGCCTTGAGCTTTTCTAAGGCACTCCTGCTTTATTAGATATAATTCGGCCTTTGTTTTGTGTTCCACAGTGAGTCAAAGCTGGTTTTGAGTCTAGCCATTCTGAATTCACATTTTAGCTACATGTATTGACTTCACATCTTTTCTAGTCCATGTGTGGTCTTCTTTTGTAGAAAATGTTCAGTTATTGGGATACTATCAACAGTTTCATAGGGTTTGGGGGCACACAGACACATCTACAATGGTTTGGCACTGCAGATTTCTTTCCTTTGCGTTCATACTTTTCACAATGCTTCCTTGTGTCCTTCTGCACCCCAACTTATAGAGTGTTCTAAAGGGTATATCCCTTATTTAGTATAGTTCTCAAATCTCACTTCCACCATCCAGAGCACACTTTATGCCTATACAAGTGATCATTTCAAGGATATTTTGGTTTTCCTGAAATCCCATTAACCCTCTTTGGTTGTTCTGTTTAATCCCTGGCAATCTACAAGGCATCTGACTCTTTTGCAGCTTCCTGCTCCTCTTGAAAGAATTTCAGGTTATCTTTCTTCTTCCTCTGTTTTCTGCCATGTTCAAAGCAGCCCACATGCCCCTTTCTGATTCATCCCCCCAGAGTAAAGAACAAGTGTTTCTACAAAACATGACCTCTTTTAATATGAAAATTGAACATTTCATGACCTTTGTCCAACTGCCAAATTAACTATATTGGAAATCTGCAGGGTATTTATATAAGCCAAACTGGAAAATACTTTCTCTTCAGTGACAATATTTTAGAGTGCTAGCTGTGTAAGAGGTTTTGAGGTGGAAATTACTAACTTTCAATTGTATCCCTATTCATGAGTACCAAGTCTCAATATTACCTGCTGCATTCCAAACAAATCAAATCTAGAGAATAAAGGTCAAGTAGTATATTGCATCTCCTGGGACAGGTACTCTTTAGTTGCCTTTTTCATCCTCTGTTCTTCTGTATCACCCTTTTTTCATTGCTTGTCTCTCACTGTTTTCTTTATGGTCATACAATTCCTTCAGTACAAACAGTCAGAGAAGGCAAATTTCACTCAAGCAGTTCTTGTTTACATAACAGATGTACATCACCACACAGACAAAGCCTTTCTGCCAACCTTAATGTTAGACCTGGGGGCTGAAACAATTCCAAAGCTTCACATTTGAAATGCATAACTTTGCAGCATTGTACTTTGTTTCAGTTGCTGTTGTTTCAAATGTGGAAATATTGTCTTGAAAATCTGTGTTTCTGAAACTTAAAAATATGAAAGGCCTGGTTCAGACTGTGGTTTTATAGAGCAGAAATGTGTCTACACCCTGTCCCATTTCCTTCTCCCTTCACACACCTGTGGGACCAGTGAATATAGTATATATTATTGTGTTCGAATTCTTCTTAAATTCCAAAGTATATAGCAGCTGTGGCTAAATATCAAGCAAAACTTCTTTTTTATATTCCAGTCTGTGGTATTGATCAGAAAAGAAATACAAGCACAGCTTTTCTTAACCCAATCATTATTACTTGGGGACTCCTTTGTAATGGATGCCTCTTGTCATCCATTTTACTTCTAAGCTGATTTGAGTTCAGAGAAATATTTTGAAAACCTATAGGAACAATGTACAGTATTTCATTTGAATTCATCCTGCCCTATCCTGTAGGCCCAGAACATTTTGAAAACCATTGGCATAAAAGAGTACTCAAAGGCTGCCAAAGGTGTGTGCTAACTTGGGAGTCAGCCCCACTGAACTCATTGTGCCTTAAATTCCAAGTAAGCATGCATAACATAGCTGCAAAAACATAGCCTATAAAATGCTAATACAAAACATCACAGTTCCAACACATTAAAATCCTCCCTAAATCTTTTCCTTCCACCTGCAATGTCCTCATTTTCAGATAATCGAAGTCTCTCTTATTTGGGTCAGCTTCTGTGGATGGGCTGAAATACCTTCTTCCAAAAGGCCCCTCAAAAAGAGCATTAGATTTCAAAATCTTGAATTTGGTTGACAAGTATTAAAATGTATAAGATTCCAGCACTTCCGTGTGGATTGTTACATCCAGCTGTTCTTATGAAATATTATGCCTCTGAGATCTGAAGCCTTCAAACCTGCTGGTCAACATATGTTTAAATTCAGCAATTTTGACAATCCGTGGTGGATAATTTATCAAAATGCGCAACGATCCTCTTGTGCCAACCCCCTTCCATTATGGGTTGAAATTAGCCTTTTGAGTGACCGTTTGTCTTCTGTGATGTTGGAGAAGGAGACAGCTCCTTTTGTCTTTCTCAAGGGCTCTGCTTTATGCAACTATAGGCCATATGCTACACCATTCTTCTTTATAGGCTGCTTCATTGTTTCTGTGGCAGCCAAGATCTAATGCACATCTGAAGCCTGAAAAAGTCTGGAGCATATGCCAAACACTTAGCCACAGTTCCCTAACAGTTCCACTCCTGCTTGAGTGGAGAGACATGTCTCCACATTGCACACATGTGTCACATGAAATACAACTGGAGTATCAGTGGGTGAGATACTGCTTACAAGTAGAATTTTGGGCTGTTGCATGAAGTTTGAAACAGCTTCAGAACTTAGTAGATTTGTAGAAAGTCACTGGTGCCATGTCTAGCTGCTTCAGGGTTCTAAAAGGCATGGGGAGTCTGCATGAGTAGGAAAGGCTCTGCACTCAAGGAGTTATCCCTTGGACTAATGGAAAATAAGGTAGGCAATGGAGCTAGCATACTTGCTGCTGCTTTATTTCATCGCACAAGGGATTAAAATACTTCAGCAGGGCTAGAACGTTTACAGGATCTCAACTTCAGCACCTTAAAAATTTGAAGAGGGCAAGGTTTATTTATACAGTTTGATTTTTAGCCTCACCAATTCAAAAGGCACTGGTCAAGTTACAGAATATTTTAAAGCTCCTAAGTAACTAGCTAGATTTGAATTAACAAGCAAAACAACTTTAGAAAGCCACCACCAACATTAAAGGCTGTAACCAAAATATCCACTAAAATAAATCTGTTCAAGTTCTGAAGAGTATGTAGGGGGAGGATTTTCTAGAGAAATGCTTTTGCATGAGTGTGCAGTATTATAACTTTGTACAGTGAGGTTGTACAGTGAAGCTGTTATCATCTGTGCAGACCAGGAGCTCCATGCACACTGCCCAGGCTTGCGCTCCAAAGAGGTCACATTGGTGATGACAATGCAGGAGGCTGCAGTTTTGAGTCTCTGCAGCCACAGCAGGCACTGTGATTCTCCAACAGTTTTGACTTTACAGTCCATTGTCTCTCAAGAGACATGGATGTCAAAAACAGGTGATGATACTGTGGACGTCAAAGGAAGAAGGTGATCACCCAGGTATCACCCAGTTGAGCACTTTAGAATTGGATACTTTTAGAACAAAAAGCAAAAATCCAGTCCTGTTTCCTCATGGTAGGAATCCCCTAACAGATGTTCCCTGAAGAAAATAATAAAGCTTTTGCTGCTTCACTAGCAGGAAAATAAAGTATGGAAGGGTTTTCTTGTTTCTGAAATGCTAGCTAGATTTTGATCTGCTATAGAAAATGTATTTTTATTCCTCTGCATTCTCTTGACCATTCTTTATGGGGGGGCAGTTTAATTAATGAAAAATACTGCACCAAGTCCTCTTTCTTGCTGGTGACACCAGCTCAACAGCATTTAATTAAAGCTCCGTGTGCCTGGGAAATACAGGATCTTGTTTTCATGTTAGCAACCCACACATGCACAGGTTTAAAAGTGAAATGTACACTTTGAACATTTTTTCCTTTTTGTTTTGGTTCTGAGATTGTGGAGAACAGGCTTTACCAGCACTGCCAATTTGCTTTTAGCATAGCATCATAGACTTGCCAAAGATCTAAGCTTTCAAGGCTCATTGGCAGTCACAGAACAAGCAGAGGTGAATTACTACATGCAGCAGAGCAAATTCTGCACAGTGTATGGAATCTGGTATAGCATTGGGCTTTGTGAGAATAAAGGCTCATATTTGAAGCATGTTTCTAGAACTCATTGCGAAGGAGAAGAAAAAGCATGAGAGCATGTGAACTACCTGCTTGGATGATGAGAAACTAAACTTGACCTTGTCCAGGTTTTCAAACAGTTAGCAAGCAAGTCTTCTGTTCCCTGAACATGTCCCATTCTGTTCCATAACTTTTAGCCAGCTGTCTTTTGACCCCTCCTGCTCTTCTTCCTTAGTTGTGATTCTTCATGCAGGACCTAATAAGAACAGCCAAAACTACACTAAATTATGCATAATTTGAACAAAGAATACTGAAATTTGAGTCTCTTCTATGCAAAAATAAAAAATAAAATGTGTCCCACAGATGAGCTGAAGGGCCGGAAAGGAAGGGTAGCACTGGCAAAATTGTGTCAGGAGTGAGCCAACAATAAGTCACATGTAGTAAGTGAACACTTTATTACAAAAAAGAGGATCTGCTCAGGAGAGCTAGGCCCAATGAGCACAGCAACTCTTCTTCGGTAGGTATTGTCCCTATGAGGCAGTTGCAAGGACTGAAGGTCCCTGCCTTCCCACAGCTGCCTCGGTCTCCTCTCCCCAAGCTTTCCCAAGCAATCTGAGACTATGCTAGCATGCCCACCTTTACTCTTCATGCCCTTCCTGGTCCTGGGAGACCAGAAAGGAGGGGAGTGTGTCGCAGCAGGAAGGGGAGAAACCCCTGCCTCTTCATCAGCCTGACTTATCTCTGTTTCTTGGCCTCCCTCATCCCACTCTCCTGCTTCCATTTCTTATTCTGATTCTGGACTTGTTTCTCCATTCTCACTAAGCCCTGTTACTTTTTTGGCTTCCGACACGTCGTCTTCCTAGTCTTGTCCCTCTTTTCCCTCTGACCACTACGTCGTCCCACTCATTTGCCTGAAGAGGACTAGTCTCATTAAACCCCCCACACATATTTCTGCAACAGAAATTCAGAGAAAGTTGACATGTAAAACTGCCCAAGGGACTACCTCTATTTAGATTTGCCCTGTGATGATAGTTTGACTTGTTTGTCACTTCTCCTATCCTACGCAAGGAAAACAAGGTTTTCAGTTGTGCTAAATATTCAATACAAATTGGGCTTAGGCACCCTGGTTACCTCTGCATGGCATTAAGATCTTGAACTTGGGGCAAAAAATTGTCTGGCCCTGGAATACTGTGCATAGTTGCTGGGGACTTTTAAGCCCTGATGTCTCATCCTTTGATATCCTAATAACTGCTTGCTCTCAGTAGTGGTTGTTGTTTTTTCTAAGGTGCCTTTCAGAAATTCTTTCACGTTGTTTGGAAAAGCATGAGACAAATAATGCATAAAGATCTCTAGCTGAACTGTAGCGTTGGTGAAATAAGATGCACTCAGGTGTCAAAAACCAATACACTGTGAAATGCTGTTAGACCTGGTTTCGGTAGCATGGTTATTAATGGCATGCTAGGAGCATCTGACATTCCTTGGGATCAAAGGCTTCTTCAGAGTTCATATTTCTATATAAAGCAGAACAATGTGTGTGACTGCCCTTCCCCTCTGTTTTCTTTCGGAGCCAACAGCCTTACAGGGAGGGCAAGTGACAGCACAATAGCCACTATAGTGGGTGGGGGTAGCTCTCATCCCTCATTCTGAATATTTTGCCACATTTGCTTTTGCTCTGCTTCCCAGGGAAGAGGCAGGTTGCCTGAGGTGTCTACAGCTACTGTTGCTTCTGCTACAACTGCTTTGCCTCATACAAGACCAGAGCCTTCTGCTCAAAAGAGAATGGGGAGGACTACGGAGTTTAGTCCCCCCACGCCACCCACACCATGCCTCTGCTGAGAGGCATGGCAGAGCTTTTAATGCTGGAGATACCATGTAGTGAATTTTAGTTTATGATTACACTTTTTAGAATCTATCTTATATTGTTTACTTATTTTGTATTTGAAGACAAAGTAGGCCCTGAAAGTTTAGGCCCTTTTTGGTTAGCCAAATCTGGTTGTGCATTTAGTGTGCGGTAAAATGCTGATAGCTACACTGAATGAAGTACTAGTATGAACACTATTTAGCCCAATATATATTGAGGGTAACCCAGGACTGAATGAGAAATTAGTTATTGGCTCAAGCAGGTCAGCCCCTGGCCTCACGACAAACAGGATCATACTAGGAAAATCCTCAGTTTCAATAACTACAGACCTGTTACATTAAGTTTCCACCAAGCTGCAATATGTTGGAAGGCTAAATACAGGGTTATGTGAAGAAACTGTCCATTTTATCCTCAAAAGGCACTTGGCAGACTGCGTTACAGGTGCTTATTTTCTCTGCTTCGAGAGGTTTCAGTTCTAATTTGGAAGGTGCCGTTTAGATTTGAAATACAGCCCTGTTTTATAATAAGCCTTGTCAGGCTGTGAGTCTTAAGCATGCATTTCTGGAAGTATGGCCCATTGAAACTACTGAGACTTAACTTCTCAGTAAATGCTTTAGAACTAAGAGCCCAGTGACACAAAACCTAACTCTAGAACAGTGTTTTTCAACCACTGTTCCGCGGCACACTAGTGTGCCGCGAGATGTTGCCTGGTGTGCCGTGGGAAATTACTTTATATATAGTCAATATAGGCACAGAGTTAAATTTTTTAACATTTTCTAATGGTGGTGTGCCTCGTGATTTTTTTTCATGAAACAAGTGTGCCTTTGCCCAAAAAAGGTTGAAAAACACTGCTCTAGAACATTATTGATGTTCACAGTTTTGAATATGCCAGTGATGTATTGGATTCTGGAAAACCAAATGCAAACTTTGTTTTGTTTCTAAGTGTTGAAATTAAACATCTAGAACAAACTCTAGAACTTAGGAAATGGCACGACATTAATTTTAAGCATGGGCACAAGAGTGTCTGTTTTAATACGGTTGTCATTCTGCCTGTTAGAGACCTATTACATATACATCTTAATTCTTGCATGGCCAAGGCATTTAGGGTGCAACTTTTAAAACATCACTATTCATTTCCATAAGGAAGTTATTCATTATAAGCATGCAAACCCTGACTTTTCATTTGAAAACACAAAACAAATGCTGAAGGCCACTTATTACATTAAAAACTGGAAGAATGACAATGTTTCAAAGATTTAAAAGGAC
>NC_046321.1:51533506-51553506 GCF_009819535.1 Lacerta agilis
TATAAATAAAATTTGTTCAGATCGTAATAAATACATCAAGTTTGTTTTCCGCAGCAAAAGTGTAGCAAGATATGTCAGACGTACTGTGCAGAAATCTCTCGATGATAAGAGCAGGAAGAGCTAGTTCCTGAAAGTGACAATTAGATTGTTGACTATGGAAACAGATCAGCAATGCTTACGCTTTATTTATTTGATTTATATCTCGCTCTATCCCAAGGGCTCGGAGCAGCTTCTGGTTGTTTGCCCTACATGTTAAATAGTTCTGCCCCATACAGGCTCTAAACCAAATTATTTTGGAGATAGAAGAAACTAAATTAAATGAAAGTGATGTAGTAAACATAAAATCTGTTTTACATATGGATACTGAACTATACTTTTCCCGTTACAACAGCTGATATTGGTTAACACTGCTTTGTTCCAATAGTGAAATAATGAATTATCTGTAGCAGCAATCGTTGACATTGTTAATACTTAGCCCCCCCCCCACCTGACCTCACTTTTTAGGGGATGCGAGTGGCTCTGTGGTCTAACCCGCTGAGCCTCTTGGGCTTGCTGATTGGAAGGTCAGCGGTTTGAATCCCGGCGGCCTGGTGAGCTCCCATTGCTCTGTTCCAGCTCCTGCCAACCTAGCAGTTCGAAAGCATGCCATCGCGAGTAAATAAATAGGTACTGCCGCGGTGGGAAGGTAAATGGTGTTGCTGTGCACACTGTTCTGTTGCACCAGAAGTGGTTTGGTCATGCTGGTGACATGACCCGGAAAAGCTCTCTGAGGACAAATGCTGGCTACCTCTGCCTGAAAATGGAGATGAGCATCGCACCCCATAGTCGAATTCGACTGGACTTAACCATCCAGGGGTCCTTACATATACCTCAGTGTTTCTATCTCTCTATCTATCTATCTATCTATCTCTATCTATCTATCTATCTATCTATCTATCTGCTGCCTTGTTATTTTTAAGTGATTTCCTGTTCCCTGAATCCGCAAATCCCGTATGCCAGGGCCCCCTTTACAATGAGGTGCCTCCTTTTTACATCCCTATATACATTATAATTGTGCCTTTATCATTAAGGAAAAGCACTATGTGCTGCAGCAGCAGATAGAAACCACTTTGGTAGAACCGCAAAGGGGGAAAAAGAACAGAAGGTTCTAAACTGTAGGGGGAAGGCTCTGAAAAAATAGTTTAAGGAAAGTGGAGATGGCAGAAGATGCATCCTACCAAGCATATCCAAATGAGATCAATAAGTGAACTGCAGAATTTGATTGGTTTACCATGAGTTACAATGCTAATAGGGCTAGCACATTGCCCGGGCAGCTTAGCTGCTGCTTCCATAACTGCAACACTACCCTAGCAACATTTGAAATGTGGAGACCATGTGGCACGAATTCTTCCTGTGTTGGTGGAGAAGTGGGGGATTAGCCCTTGTGGCACATTTCTGTCTTACTCCCAGCCACACACCTCCAGGTCACTAAGCTTTCATTCACTAAGCTTGGTGGGAAGTAGCCCCACCAAGTCTCCAGTACACAAGCTGATCTGAAATTTGTTGTCAAGGGAGGCAGGGAAATCTGGCTGCAATTACGGTAAGACTTTGGCAGCCCAGCTTCCAGTTCCCAAAGTGGTAACAGCATGATTCTTTGCTGCATGCTGCTCATTCTATTGACTGGAGCCACCTATTGATGGACAGAGCAATGGATGTGACTGCTGCTTCTGTGAAGTAGGCAACCTTCTAGCCTTGCAGAAATCAGGTGGTACGTGCATGCACACCCCTTTTCCATCCTTCATCCAGACAAGCAAGAGGCATTGCCAGAATTCAAGCACACATTCTAGCCAGGCAAAAATAATTGAAGGTTGCTGTTAGCATTTCACCCCTCCTCTGAAGTTAGTACAGGTGCTCATGGCACACAGTCGTGAGTCCAGTTATCAGTATTGAGCTGAAGGTGTTCCAGTCTTCTCGCCTGGCCCAGTCGGGGCACAAAGAGGGGCACAAGACGTGGATAGATCCTGGCTTAAATACACAGTTGCTCCATGGTGTTTTTAATGGCCACACTGCTTTTAATTTGAATGTTTATCTGGTTGTTTAATTGCTGCTTTATTGTAAAATGTGTTATCTTTCTGATTCATTGTTGTAAATTTATTTAAATTGTTTTGGTAAACTTCTTCAGATGTTGCATAGAGGCAAACTGATAAATAAAGAAAATGTAAGATGTGACCAGACAGGTAATAATGCTTATAACTAATCCATAGGTGGGAGGAGAATGATAGGTGTCCTGTGGGGAAAGGCTGGCATATATAATTTAAGAATTGCCTCTCCCCCTTTCTATTCACTGTGTTTTTGTATTCACTGGTCATAATTTATAAACCTCCCTCATGTTCTTCTATACCTGTCATTTTTCTGAACTAAAACGCCCCCGTGTTTGTAGCCTTTCTCAGAGTGAAGATGCTCCAGAAACTTGAACGTTTTTGTTTTCCCTTTCTAGCTCTGAGATATTCTCTTTTGCAACGGGAAACCATAATTTTACATAATTGTAGCCATATTTATTTGATGCATTTGTTTTCAGATAAATAGGCTCTCACTGGGACTTAACAAACACAAAGACATGTATCTTTCTTATGTTGATAAGCATATGTTACATATACAGCTCTCTTTAGACCCCTGTCTTACTCCAGACATTAGCTTTCCTTTTTTCACTGCCTGAATGCAGTTTCCTGTTTGGATTTAAAGCTAAACCACAGTTTAGTGCTACGCAAATAAACGGGGACTAGTCTCAGACTTGCATGCTTCCTCCTCCTCTATTCTTTTCCAGCACAGCCACGAGAGAGTGGAAGCATCTGTTTTCCAGTTTAAACACAATCTAGGAGCCACATTTAGTTTAAATAACAGTTTATTGAAAGGGAACAAGTCATGAAACTTGGCTAACTTCAAACCCCCTTTTCCCCCTGCCATTTACTTTGACTTTTCTAGTGCCTGAAAGCACAGTGTCCAGATAAAACACGTCAGGATATTTTCTGAACTTGTCTTGTTTCAGTATAAAAATGGGAAGCGTCCACTTCCTGGTTTGAACTAACTGTAGTTTGTTGCTACATTTCAAACCATAGCTTAAACTCCTGGTTTCCTGAAATAAGCCATGATAAGAGAAAATGCTGATGAATCAACAAAATGATTAAAAAGAAACAAAGTTGGGGGAAGCAATTTAATGAAACCCTTTCTCTAATTACTTGGTGAATGCCACAATCTTTTTGTTCTACAGTATCAGTGTTTCTTGCCAGCTCTAATCTGAAGATAGCAAAATAACAAAATTCCTTAGGTGACATAGAACCTCCTTAAATAGGCTCCTTAATGTTGCTCTAAACTATGGTTTAATATTATGTTCAAACTGGACCAGAATAACTTTATCTCCTTCTTGGATAGTAGCTATTTTGACTCCCATCAAATTATATAATCTTGGAAAATCCCGATGTGCATAATATTCTACTTACATAGGTTGGATTTCATCATTTTCTCAGTTTGGAGATTAGCTACTGCTTCATTAGGTGTGCCCAAGATTTTGAGCTTGCCTGGTAGAATTGTTCTAAGTGCTGTGGTCTTAAACCACTGAGCTTCTTGGGTTTGCCGATCGGAAGGTTGATGGTTCTAATCCATGTGACGGTGGGAGCTCCCGTTGCTCTGTCCCAGCTCTTGCCACCCTAGGAGTTTGAAAGCACACCAGTGCAAGTAGGTACTGCTGCGGCAGGAAGGTAAAAGGCATTTCTGTGTGCTCTAGCACTCGTCACAGTGTGCCATTGCCACTAGCGGAGGAAGAGGGGAGCAGGGGGAGTGCACCACCCCCGGCCGCGCAATCCTGGTGGGGTGCCATCGCGGCTGTCCCCCTCGCCCGCACTGGGCTCCACGCCCCCGCGGGCGGCTCACCACACCTCCAGGATGCATGCCATGCCCCCAGAATGTGCACCACGCCCCTGCGGTGGCATGATGCCCCCGGGATGCATGTCACACCCCTGGGCACGCGCCAGCCATGCCCCCGCCTGCTCTCCGCCCCCCGGTGCCAGAGCATGAAGCTCCGCCTCTGCCCATTGTACCAGAAGCAGTTTAGTCATGCTGGCCACATGACCTGGAAAGCTGTCTCTGGACAAATGCCGGCTCCCTCGGCCTGAAGCGAGATGAGCGCCGCAATCCTATAGTTGCCTTTGACTGGACTTAACTATCCAGGAGTCCTTTCCCTTTACCTCTTTCTTTGAACATGTCATATCACAAACTGTTCTTGCACATTTCCTGAATTTACTATGTTGGCAGGGGAGTAGAGATGTGGGCTTTGAATCCTGACCATTGTGCCTCTCAGATCCCCCCCCCCCCCGTCTACATGATTATTAATCTCAATTTAGAACCTTATAATAGCAATGTGGAACTTCCGTCTGTGGGTGACATTTTCTCTCCCCAAGCAAGAATAGTCCTGTTCTATTTTTACAATTCTAGCCTTAATAACGCTTCTCAGATCACACAGTGACTTCGTTGGATTCAGCCCATTGTTTTCTTCATTCATGTCCTCCCTTTTCAGCTTATTTGCTAAAATAATTTATGTGAAGTGCTCTGAATAAATGAAATGCTCATATGAATTATAACCATTATTAACAATGTTATTATTTGGAAGAGAGTTCGGTGTTGTTGTTTTTAAAGAAAATCTTCCTGCTTTTAAAGCTACCATGACACTGCTGTTTAACCATGATGGCAGCCTTTTGCCTCCATTGTTCTTTGAGCCTGTTTCAATACCAGGATTAAATAACCTTCAGATCTTCTGGAGAGATTTGTCCTTAGAGTTCAGCTTTTGTTTAACTAATCCTTTCACTTTTGAGAATTTCCCCCTTTTGTTTGTAGTATTTCTGACCTTCCTTGCAGCATATTGTTCCAAAAGTATTTACACTTAACACACACACACACACACACACTCAAAATTATGAATACGGTAGATCAATCAATAGCACATAGGAACAGAACTCCTAAGAGAGCATTCCCAAGCTTCTAGGATCATTGGATTCTACAGATCTCTTTCCACTGGCAGTGCTTCACACATAGTAGACCGAAGGGTGTCTCCTGACATGTCTTGAGAAAGGCCAAAAAGTATGCCAGCCCCTGGACCTCGGGTAGACAGTTCCCTGGTTGTTAGTGTCAATTGGAAAGGCTGGTTGTTTTTCTTTTTAGCCTCACATGAGAGATGGAAAAGCACCTGGCCCCACTTACTATTACATTAAAAATTCGTTTAAAAAAATCCTTCCAGTAGCACCTTAGAGACCAACTACCGGGTAAGTTTGTTATTGGTCAAAACAAAATAAAAAACAAACAAAATTCCTCCCAGTAGCACCTTAGAGACCAACTAAGTTTGTTCTTGGTATGTGCTTTCGTGTGCATGCACACTTATCCAGATATCTGAACGGTATCTGAAGAAGTGTGCATGCACACAAAAGCTCATACCAAGAACAAACTTAGTTGGTCTCTAAGGTGCTACTGGAAGGAAGTTTTTGTGGTGAGGAGAGTAAGAAGAACCTGCTAATGCTTAGCAAGCCATGAGAACATCAGCCCTGGAATTTTGCATGACATTTTAATTTTTCGCTATCTCTGCCCAGTGTATAAATAACTTTTATCCAAACATCTGATTATCTGAAATGATCTAGGTAACTGCAGGGCAATTTTCAGTAGTTCACCAAAGGGTGTACTGGAATGTTTGCCTGCCTTTCTGTGCTAACAAGTATTTAGAATAGTTCAGGGGGAAAAAACTAATTTGCAGCAAGAAACTACTGAGAAAATTCTTAGAACTGGGTGGTTAAGCTTCATTGCTACATATGAGAAATCACATGCATACAGCATTAAGAAGCAGAACTTACTATTAACAGCACACTCAGAAATCTGGTTGGGTGTCTTAGTTGGAGTGTACAATTTATGACGTAGATCAGGGAGTTGTATGTGCTGTTGTTAAAAACTAGGATATAGTATGCCAGAGGTAAGCCCCAGCAGTGACTGGGCCATGGAATCTCCAGGGGTACACAGCAGCACTCAGAATGATCAAAGTAAAATATCCCTTCCTTCTAATACTGTAAGCTTTTAATTTAACAACAGAATGCTTCCGCATTCTTGATGAAGAATCCATATGGGACATCTGCTCCTTTGCCTCAAAGTATTTTCATGCGTTGCAGCAGAAATCACCAAAGCAGCCACAGCACAGGACTTCTTGTAATTCACTGCCCAGACATAGCGCAACATTAATAGTGCAATACTATATGTGGAAGTAAGTCTCATTGATTTCACTGCGGCTCATTCCCAGGTTAAGTAGATATCGGATTGCAGCTTAAGGGGGACTTAATTAAGGTTAAGTCCTGGTCTGTTGTATTCTCTATGGAATGAAACTCTTTCTTTTGAACAAACTAGAAGAGCATAGGATGATGGATTTAAAAAAAAACAACAACTTTTGGATATAGCAGTGAACCCAGCTAAATTCTACTCAAAGTAGACCTTCTGAAGTTTGTCATGCCCATTAATTTCAGTGGGTCTACTCTGGCCATGATTAATGTTGGATGCAACGTAACTTTTTGATACAGTCTGCTCTTAAGATACCTTGCATATGACGTGATAAAATAACTTTACGCTTGCAGGCAGTATTGCTTCTGAATACCAGTTGCTGTCAGCCACAAAAAGGAGGGAAATGCTCTTATATTTGAATCATATGCTCTTATGTTTGAATCCTGTTTGTGGGTTTCTTGCAGGCAACTGATTAGCCACTGTGAGAACAGTATGCTGGACTAAATGGGGCATTGGCCTGATCCTGCAGGCTCTTCCCATGAGCTTGTTTTCCATTTTTCCAACGGCTGATCTCAGGCCAACTTCTCTGATCAGATTGGTCAGTGGCTCACAAGGAAAAGTTCATCACCAATCCCAGCCTTTTGAAAAGAGCAGTTCTGGTGTAAGAAAGATGCTAGAATAAATTAATACATATCAGATACAAAACCAAACCACATTCCTTGTTTGAGAGAAGGAAGTAAAGAAGGGGACAACTGGAAATTTGACCCTGCTGCACAGACCTACCCCCACATTGTTCTCATTTTGGTGGGTGGGAGTAGAGTCTGCCTAGAGAATGCTAGCAGCAGCATACAAAAATCAGGTTGATATAACTGAGGACAGGATTGTAGATTTGTAGGAACCAGCAAGAAAGGAAGAACTCCAAACTCTTCAGATGGCTTTCACTAATACACACATTTGTCAATACAAACATGTGTTCTTGTAGACACATATAGGTAATATCTATGGAGACCCCTGTAGGATCTAGTTCCTAGTTATGAAATAGGTCTTTTAAGGCCCATTCTCTTTTAAAGATACGTATTAAAAGAGGGAAAAAGCTCTTGATAAAACAAATGAATGGAGAATCTGAGTCCATAGCAATAATGTAATCGGAGATATATTGTGAAAGTAAGAGCTGCTTTAAAATATTCAGATATGAAGAGCACAGGTTATTTTGGCTCACTGTGATAGCTCAGTATTAAGTATTCCCTTTTATTTAATACAAATCTCTGCAAATCCTAGTCTACAGTGAGCTTTCAAAATGAAACCATGCATACTGCAGACACTTTAAAAGATGTGCAAAAAACCCCCTGCAAAATTGCTCTTGTGAAAATGTGGAAAGATAAACTCATAACGCCAGTGAAAATTAGAATGTATCTTTTAATAGCTTTTAGAAATGTATAATAATTAAGTATATAGAAGCAAAATTTGTTTCTCTATCACACGTTTGCATATTTGTCATATGATATTTGTTTTATTTGGACAGATATCTGTATGACTAGAACCACCACAGACCAGTGCCACCCACTGCTATAACTCGGACAGCCACTGCAGAAGAATACCATGGTTGATGGTACTGAAGGCTGCTGAGAGAGTGAGGAGAATTTACAAGGACACGTTTTCCCTGTCTCTCCCTGAGCAAGAGATCATCATAAAGGGAATCCAGAGCAGTTTTTGTGCCTAAACCCCAGCTGAAATCAGTTTCCTCCAAGAGCGCCTGGATCTGGTCCACAACTACTTGCTCAAGAACCTTGCCCAAGAAAGGGAGTTTGGCATTTTGATGTTAGGGAGGGATCTGCCATTGAAGTATGTACAGCACTGAGGGATCATACATTTGATCTTTATAGGTAGGAGTAGATATTCTGATAATGCTCAGCTCCAGAACCTGACAGCTTGGGAGATGTTCGCAGTAGGACATTTTTGCTTGTGGTGCTGTAACTTCCTCACAGTTGCACCTTTTAAACGTAAACATGTAAATGTTCTTAATTTTTATTTTTATTTTGCAGTTTCCGATTTACCACAAAAGGGCATTTGGTGCTTCTTTAATTCCCCTGCTGCCTGCAATTCGTTAACATTGGTTTTTTTTTTTTGTTTAGTATCGCATTTCATCTCACTGAGCAGAAAAGCAGTATGGGGAAGAAACAACCCTGTAAATAAATAAATTTATCAGAATTGCTGAGAGGCCCTGGGACATGGTGATACTCATTATATTCGCTAAAGTGCAGTGCAGCTATAAACTTTGAGCCTTTAAAACCGGCAAAGCCATCTGGAGCAATTCTGCAACAATATGTTTTAATTACGTAACACCGGATTGCACTGCGTTGGGTAGTTTGTAATTTTAATAGCTTTTTAATAAATTCAGGATGATGGCAAAGTGTGGAAAGGTTCGTTTATTGTGGCAGGTTGGCAGCCACCTGGATATGAGCCCTTTATTTAATCCAGTCCCAGTACACAGGAACCCAACATTCATCATAATAACATTGTGTGGCTAAGTGAAATTTTTTTGTGTTAACTAGAGCTGATTACATTTCTTACTAAAGGTAAAAAGGGAAAGGATCCCTGGAGGGTTAAGTCCAGTCAAAGGCGACTATGGGGTTGTGGCGCTCATCTCACTTCAGGCCGAAGGAGCTGGCGTTTGTCCACAGACAGCTTTCCGAGTCATGTGGCCAGCATGACTAAACCGCTTCTGGAGCAATGGGACAACGTGACAGAAACCAGAGTGCACGGAAATGCCATTTACTGGTACCTTCCTGCCTCAGAGGTACCTATTTATCACTGGCACTGGCGTGCTTTCGAACTGCTAGGTTGGCAGGAGCTGGGACAGAGTAACGGGAGCTCACCCCGTCGTGGGGATTCGAACCGCCAACCTTCCACTTGACAAGCCCAAGAGGCTCAGTGGTTTAAACCACAGCACCAACCGCGTCAACTAGCCATAGTTAATATATCTATGAGCTTTGTCCGCACACCGACACTGGTTTTAAGTCAGGCAGAACATGTGACTTTCGTTGAGTACTCATACTGCAGATCTGGGGTTCTTAGTGGGAGGAAGTCCTAGAGAGGAGAGAGGGTCCTTGGGAGTCCTAGTTACTGAAAGTTACCCACAGATCAACTTTATTTTGAAGTGGGTTTTTAGTGAGAAGGACAGGGGCCATATGAGTTTAAAAGTGTGTTTTATGAGCAGAACTTTGGAACTGTGTGACAGCTTCAGGTTTGCATCTTTCTATGTTTGGATTAGGGTTGAACGCTTTTTAATCAAGCCCTGTTCAGTGCAGTATAGAATAATAGAATTGTAGAGTTGGAAGGGACCCTGAGGATCATCTAGTCCAACCCCCTGCAATGCAGGAATATACAGCTGCCCCATACATGGTTTGAACCTGCAACCTTGGCATTATCAGCACCACGCTCTAACCAAGTCAGCTATTGAGGCTCTAGCTGTTTATTTGCCCCTGCTCATTTCTGCACCTTGAGCTGCTTCTAAAGGCTCAAGAACAGGCTAGCTTTGTTTTTTTTCATGGCCAGTTGGCAACTCTATCCCATGATAGGTGGGATTTGGAGAAGAGCAAATACATAGAATTCCCATTATTCACAGAGAAGCAGGAAATATTTGCAGGTATTTGCTGTTTCATAACCATTATAACTTCATATACATAGTCTTGTGATTTGCAGGTTCTATATACAATATTACTGTTTTATACAGTATTACCTAACCTCACTAGCTCAAAACAAGTTTGGCAAGGAGCCACTACTGTTCATGTTACAATCCGGAAACTGAGTCTGAGAAGCCGTGGTTTAATATTTGACTTAGCAATGTTAATATCGTTTCTGTAAGCAGTAACTGTTTTGTCTATTAGGAGTTTTGCTTCCATTCCCTTTAAATCCATGGTATATAAGGTCAATTAACTGGTTTTGATTTGTCTGTGATGTTTCACTGGCCCAAATATATATTTTATGCAAATAATTGCTATATTTTGTCTTCATTCACTTCAATCAATTTCAAAACATACATTTATTCAATCAATTGCTATACCACCCTTCAATAATAAAATCCTTCCAAAGGCTCTTATATCAAAGTACGACAATAAAGTACAATAAATATGATTTAATACCACCTCAGTCATTTAAGTGTATCCCCATATTATTAAAATTAGCAACCAAGTGCAGTCCAATATTAAAAAGTACAGCCACCAAGCCCAGATCACACTATCAGATCCCCAGCCAGTCAATGTAAAAAGGCCCGTTTGAGAATATCCAAGACTGGGGCCATCTTAATATCTCTAGAGATTGTATTTCACGATTGTTGGGCCACCATGGACTTTGTTTTCACCAGCCCAGTTTCCTGTGCTGGCAGGCATCTCGACAAGGCGTCAGATAAATACCTTAATATTCAGGCTTGTACAGGTGTAGATGTTCCTTTAATTAACCTGGTCCCAAGCTTTCACAATCAGCACTTTAAATTGGGTCCAGAAACAACTGGTACTAGCCTGGTGCAATATCTTCTGTTTGCTTGAGAGAAGTGTGCCTTTTGTACCAGCTGAAGGTATAAACAATTTCTGAATGATTGTTAAAGCCAGCCTCACACACAACATGTTCTAGTAGTCCAGTCTGGGTCTCACTAGTAGACTGGCAACTGGCAAGGTCCACTCTATCTAGGTGAGGTACAGATGGCGACATCACTGGTGAGCCTCTGTTGCTTAATTAAAACACATCTGTTTTTCCAGGCTTTCGGAGAGTTTGGCTGAGCCTGCTGTGTAATGCAGGATTCTTTGTATTATTATTCTGCTGCTGCTAATTTGTGTCTTAGCTGCCGTTTTGTTTTAAGCGCCGTGGTGTTTATCTTGTGTTAGAAACTGCATTGGGTCCACATCGGTGGTGAAAAGAGGTCCACAAACTGGCATATCGGCTTAAGCTGATGAATGTTCTCGTGGCCCCAGCTGCTCATTAGTTGGTGCCGAATCCAGCAGCACTCCAAAGAGGTGAACCTCGTATTTTACGGGGAGTGAAATGCCATCCAAGACAAGTTGCAATTCTCTATCCAGAGCAGCTCAATCCAGAGCAGGAGTAAACGAGGTACTGCAACAAGGAATTACTCATGCAAGCAAGTGCAGTTGACACGCAATTGTGACGTGTATGTCCTTTTGGCACCTGGAAGAGGGTGGGGCAAAATGGGACGGGGCTCTTCGGGGGGCCGGGAATGGAACCCCCATGTGAAATGGTTACCACCTGTATTAGTCAAGTTGCAATTGAGGATGGTGAAAAGCACAAAGCGCTTCCGAATTTTTCTGCTTGTTGTTGTTCAGTCGTTCAGTCGTGTCCGACTCTTCGTGACCCCATGGACCAGAGCACGCCAGGCACGCCTATCCTTCACTGCCTCCCGCAGTTTGGCCAAACTTATGTTAGTAGCTTCGAGAACACTGTCCAACCATCTCGTCCTCTGTCGTCCCCTTCTCCTTGTGCCCTCCATCTTTCCCAACATCAGGGTCTTTTCCAGGGAGTCTTCTCTTCTCATGAGGTGGCCAAAGTACTGGAGCCTCAACTTCAGGATCTTTCCTTCTAGTGAGCACTCAGGGCCGATTTCCTTGAGAATGGATAGGTTTGATCTTCTTGCAGTCCATGGGACTCTCAAGAGTCTCTTCCAGCACCATAATTCAAAAGCATCAATTTTTCTCCTTATCCCTCCCAATTACCGCATGAGACTTTCTAGGTCATAGCCCACAACTGAGGAACTAAGTTGTGTCAAGTTTTTATTTATACTTTCTCCCCAAATAAATTAATAAGATATAGAACTTCCATGTTTCCGTTTATTTTATTTTATTGCCTAGTGCCAATAGATGGGAGAGAAAAATCCCACATGCACTCAGATAAGCTTTAACTCAAGAACTCACCACTCTTTACAGGTTCTTCTGTTCGGCCTGTTTCTCCTCATGGAAAATGAGGCACCCAGAAAAAAATATAATTTCAAAAGTCAGGGGGCAAATGTGTAAACATATAACACAGGTGTCCTTACTCTGAGTCTGTTACTGTAGACAATAGTCCAGTGCAAAGCATTGAAATTCACTATTTTGAATAATACTTTCTTTTTTCTACTCGCATAATGCGCGTGGTAAGTAGAGATTATAGCAATTAGTCTTTTGAGAAATAATCTTTAGAACCAAAATATCATTTTAAGTCTACAAACTTAAATATGCATAAAAAAAGTGTTTTTCTGCATTGGGGAAAATGGTTTTTAACAGTTACTCCATTTCCCAGGTTTTCTGAGGTATTGCATTAAATGAAAAACCTCAGTCAGTAGCTTCTGCATTTGCCTATTTCTGGTGTTAATTATCTTTTGTTTGCCCTTGATAATCCTGAGGTTGGTATGCAGATAATGAAGGCTGCAGAATCATCTCAGAGTGGAAAAAACAATGGCATTGTCAATTCGGCATCACAACACTTTATAAATTATGAATGTTATCTACATTAAGGAGAATAGTAGACTTTTAAAATTACTTCCATGAATAGATTAAATTACAAGTATTATTACATTTCATTTTATTAAGTGCATCTTAGTAGTTATTAGAGCAAATGAACATGTTCTCTCAATTACATAATAACATTAGAACTAAAAATTATGCATCAACACTCCCAAATGCATAATGCAGCTTTGTATATTAATCACCCCAAACAATATTTTTCAGTTTATATGGAGACAATTATTACCTGTCCAACAATAACATTGTTATTGGTTTATTAAAATTCAAGAACTCCCTTTCTAGATAAAAGCTTGGTTTTCTTCTTCCTCTTTGATTATTTCAGAAAAAGGTTTCAATCTTGGCAACAAAAATGCAAATCTTGTAATGATTCAATTTTAATCTAATTATATAAAACAAAGCTTATATATTGTACTTTTAAGTGAACTTGAGAAAGTAGCAGTAATCTGTGACTGCTTTTTATTTTAGTTTAAGAAGAGGCAACTTAAAAAAAGAAAAAAGTTACACGTATCTGTTTTGAAGAGGGCATGTGTATGTGGTTTGTTATAGCTACCATAATAGTTGCCCTTTCCTAGACAATATTATTTTGTCATTAAAGCCACCAAGGATCTTGATTTTGTTTCCAATCCCCACAGCTGGCCGCTTAGCCCTGGCGTTGCTCCCAAGGTGACCGGGTAAGCAGCCAATATGAAAGGCAATGGGGCAGAAGACATTAGAAGGGTCTCAACTGTGTTTTCCTTTAAATGTACTGTTTTTAGGGTGCAGTCTTACTGTTGATAATGCACTGCTAGATCCACTAGTGTCGGTGGGACTCACGAGTGACTAGAACCAGTGCTTTTTTGGGAGCTGGGGGACGACGCAGGGGGACACATACCCCTTAACATTTTTTTTTTATGAAGAATTTATTAGCATTTTCATAATACAACACACACCCAGACCCACACCTACAAATACAAAACAAATACAAATACATATATTGCCAGGATTCTTCTTCTTATTTATATACCTAACAAAAAAATTTCTATTTCCGAGTCTTGACATTTGACTTCCCCTGCCTTTTCACCTTCGGTTTTAAATCCATATTTTACTTTCTTAACAGCTTTTCTCTAAAAAAAGGAATTTAACTTCAATTAAAAATAACACAATTATCTTAATCATCCTATTGTATCATAAATCTTAGCAAAATATTCTTATAAAATCTAAACTTATTTCTTCTGTCCTTTATCATGCTGCTTTTTAACTTAAAATCCAATATCCCCTTACTTATTCAAGATAAACTTATAACTAACAACCTTCACACTCCGATTTCAGGTACCATAACAGACCATTTAAATTTTACATTTAATACTTCACCCCACACCCCCTCTGTCCATTGTCTTTCTCTGTCTTTCGCCGGAACCAATCTTCCAGTTGTCTTCTTTTCCCAAATGTCCACAGATCCAGGCAGCATTCACAACAAACCTTGCATCGAGCTTCAGGATACACATCACATCTTTTCTGGGCTCCTCCGCTTCTTTGTACCATACTTCTTCTTCTTGTAGATGTCTTAATTCTATGTCCCTTGCCCCCGAGCTCCCACCTCGGGGTCTGGATATTGCAAATTTTGCCGTTCCGGGACTGCCACCCCCAAAGAACGGTTCCTTTTCCCGGAGTCGCCCAGCCATTTCAGACCATCCTTCAAGCATCCCTTCTAACTCTTTGCCAAGGTTTTCTTCCATTGTGTAAAACTTTTGAAAAGCCTCCTCTGTGGAAAATAGATTTTTTTTATTTATAATCCCACTCAAGACTTGCAATTTCCGATTAAGCAGTTCCAGCCTCAAGACAGTAAGCATTTCTTCATCCGTTAGTCCAGAATTCAAAACAAGTTCAAACACAAAGTCCAGCATTTTGGGGGAGAGGGTGAGTGTCAAATTACAGTTCCTGTCTCTTCCTTCCTTTGTTTCAATTGTTTCCCACCTCAGTCCAGATTTTCCATCGCCATTTTTTCTGAAGCCAGAGCGTAAAGACCAAAACTTTAAATGGAGATATTTTCTGCCCACTTAATCCCCAGAGGGAAATCTCAGCAGTCTCAGTTTCCAAATTCCAAACACTTTGTATCCATTATTGTAGCAGCAGTCACTTAAACTGGTTATTTTCTTTCTCTCCCGAAGGGAGGAAGGCAGGCTCCCTTTCCTCTTCCCCCCGGATCGTTCCAAAGATATAAAAGTCAATCAAGTACTCACAACCACCGGGTTCTTTCAGATCATTAAAGACAGGTAGAACTTAGACGCTCATCACAGGATTTGTCGCCGCATTTACATCCCGGTTGGGGCATGTCCCCTATAGCCCGGCTCCGTCGTCCCTTCACCCCCACTCCCCCTTTACAGGGGGAGCGAGGGAAGGGTTCGGAGCCACAACGGGCACAGCCGGGGAGCCCAGGGTGCGGGATGCTCTTCCCGCACCCCACCGGAGCCCCGCTTTGCGGTAGCGGGGCTCCAACCCCCGGGATGGACTGGGCGCTTCGCAGCCGAAGCAGCCCACGACCACCCGCAATGGCGTCGCCGCCGGAAGTCTACATTTTTTGAATCTTTGTACTTTTGTACTGTATTTATTTTCCCCCGATTTGAACAAAAAAATTGTGATTTTGTTGAGTCAAAATGAGAGTACCCCTAAACGTTTTTAAAGAAAAAAAGCACAGACTAGGACTGTAAGTGTGTTTATAAGACAGCCTTTCATAATATAATAGTTTAAATCACATACTTATGTATAGAATAAGTTTCTGAATCAAAATATTGTTTAAGTGTTTGTTTGTTTGTTTGTTTGTTTGTGTATGTGTGCAGCAATCAGCTTAAGCTGGGAAAATATTTGGACCCTGAGTCCTTAATGATTGGAGCTCTTTCCCAAAAACTGGAATTAGGAGCTGGTGACTACTAGGGACACAGGTGGTGCTGTGGTCTAAACTACAGAGCCTAGGGCTTGCCGATCAGAAGGTCGGTGGTTTGAATCCCCACAACAGGGTGAGCTCCCATTGCTTGGTCCCTGTGCTGCCAACCTAGCAGTTCGAAAGCACATCAAAGTGCAAGTAGATAAATAGGTGCCGCTCTGGCGGGAAGGTAAACAGTGTTTCCGTGTGCTGCTCTGGTTCGCCAGAAGTGGCTTAGTCATGCTGGCCACATGACCCGGAAGCTGTATGCCGGCTCCCTTGGCCAGTAAAGCGAGATGAGTGCTGCAACCCCAGAATTGTCCGCGACTGGACCTAATGGTCAGGGGTCCCTTTACCTTTAACTACTGAATTGAAGACTCCTCCTCCCAACACAGCAGGGAGGGGAACTACCATGAGTAAAGCAACATTTTTTAAATCTCTTGCTGCAGCTTTGGAATCGTGGATCTAGTTGTGCAACCAGTTCTGTTTAGGTCCACAGTTTGCATCTGTAGCAGCTTCTTATACATACAGTGAGTTGTCATGTATGAATAGAGCTATATTATTGTGCACAAACAATGGGTTGTATTTTCAGTCTCTGGAGAAAGGTGGAATGATAGAATTGTAGAGTTGGAAGGGGCTCTGATGATCATCTAGTCCAGGCATGGCCAAACTTGGCCCTCCAGCTGTTTTGGGACTACAACTCCCATCATCCCTAGCTAACAGGCCCAGTTGTCAGGGATGAAGGGAATTGTAGTCCCAAAACAGCTGGAGGGCCAAGTTTGGGCATGCCTAGTCCAATCCCCTGCATTGCAGGAATATGCAGGATCAAACCTGCAACCTTGGTGTTATCAGCACCATGTTCTAACCAACTGAGCTATCCAGTAAGATACACGAAGAGAAACAATCTTCCCTGTTAAGTTCAGATTCAGTTTTCTTCTTTCTTTGGACCAAAAGAAGAAAGAAAGAGCTGAACAACATAACACTGTTGTCAACAACATTTCTCCCCCAGCTGTCCAAGGCTGCCTTTACATCTTTTTAGTTAGCAATGGAAAAATAATAATCTGATAATACACAAATGTGGGAAGGGAACCGTTTAGGAAATGATCCAGCCAATTTTGAGTCCCACCAATTTGACTAGGAGAGTTAAGCACGTGCTTAAACTTGTCTCCTTGAAATGAGATTTGGGAAGCAATCCAAACCCAAGGGCAGTTGGGACAAGCAGAGCTTGGACTAGGCAGTATCTCTGGCTGAACCAGGCCCTACCCAAGACATTTTGGTTACCTGAGATTTACCACTACATGGTGCATCCTCCCCATCAGGGAAGAAGGGGCAAGGGAAGATCTGCATCAGGAACAAGGCGCACGGGGGCGGGGGGATAATGCTCTATTATCAGGATCTGCTGCCCCTGTGGAGCCTGCCGCCTGAGGTTGTTGCTGCACCTTACCTCATGGGTGGCTCAGTCTGGCCAGGGCTACGCTGGATGAAGTCCTTCATTCCACCTGAGCTGGAGATGCCCTGGGGCAAGTTCTTCATCCTGGCTTAGTTGGGGCTCACTTAGTTGAGTCAAAGGCAGGGTACCAGTAAGTCTTGAAAAGGAACTGTTATTGGCCAGTGCCCTGGGTGTGGTGGCGACAGAGCAGGAAGAGACCTAACCCTGTTCCAAACTAAAATAAAAATAAAAAATCCTTCTAGTAGCACCTTAGAGACCAACTATGTTTGTCACTGGTATGAGCTTTTGTGCGCATGCAAAGCTCATACCAATAACAAACATAGTTGGTCTCTAAGGTGCTACTAAGGTGCTACTAGAAGGAATTTATTATTATTATTTTGTTTTGACTATGGCAGACCAACACGGCTACCTACCTGTAACCTCTTCCAAACTCTTCAGCTTGGCCATGTGATCTGGTGCAACCCAGTGAATTTACACTGGCAAAAAAGGGTGGTGTGAAGGCTTGTTTTCTCTCTCCTGGGTTCAAGCCAGCTCAGCTGGCAGCAGTACCGCTCCTGAATGGAGTTTGGAACCAGGGTAAGTTACACCAGCATAATTTATTCCATAGTTTGGATTGCTTTATAAAATGTGTTTAAAGGTAAAGGTAAAGGGACCCCTGACCATCAGGTCCAGTCGTGTCTGACTCTCATCTCGCTCTATAGGCTGAGGGAGCCGGCGTTTGTCTACAGACAGCTTCCGGGTCATGTGGCCAGCATGACAAAGCCACTTCTGGCGAACCAGAGCAGCACACGGAAATGCCGTTTACCTTCCCGCCGGAGCGGTCCCTATTTATCTACTTGCACTTTCACATGCTTTCGAACTGCTAGGTGGGCAGGAGCTGGGACTGGGCCACGGGAGCTCACCCCGTGGCAGGGATTCGAACCGCCGACCTTCTGATCAGCAAGCCCTAGGCTCTGTGGTTTAACCCACAGCGCCACCTGGGTCCCTAAAATGTGTTTAGCTTTGGCCAAATCATGTGCTTGGCTTTTAAAGGATAATTGGAAGCTTCTGTTTCCCCCATCATGATCCGTTTAATAATAATAATAATAATAATAATAATAATAATAATAATAATAATAATAATAATATTTATACCCCGCCCATCTGGCTGGGTTTCCCCAGCCACTCTGGGGACTGCCTGCCTCTTTTTATAGCAATATTAGTTCTTAGCCCTAGTTAAGAGATCTTAATTAATATTATTTAATATTAGTACTTAACCTCATAAACAAAATGGATACTATTCTTACAGAGGCACCAAAGATGAATGAGAGATGGATGCAGAATATATATATATATATATAGGCAGATCACAGCTAATAAATCCATCTTGAATGCAAATGCATTAATCGGAATATGTGAGGCAAAATAATAAAATGCCAAGGCATAGCTCCTTTATCATACAAGGTTTTAACAACCATTGTGATTTTCTTGATTCAGCAAGAAGATTATTTAAATGTGTGGGAAAATGCATATTCCCTAAGAATATGAAAAAGGGGCTTACTTTCCCCTGGAAGTACAATAAGGTGTATTGAGTAAATAATTGTATTTAATCTTTGTTTTCAGTCGTTTTCCTCTGTAAAGGTTATGAAAGGCTGCATTCATGATAATTCAGATGATGCCTGTGGATTTATACCCAACCGTGCATACTTAATATCAGTAAACATACTAATTGGTCACTGCATGAAAATATGAGCAATTAGACACCTTTTACATTAGTGATGCTTTGAGTAATATAAAATGACCAGATGATCTGTTCTCTCCTGATGTTATTAGATAAAGTTAGACTTTTTTTATCACCGTTGTAGCAGATTAAAAATGCACAAGACAAGAAAGACATTGACTGGAACTAATGCACTTTGGTCTGACAAAATAACTAGCCTTTTTAGTTCCAATTAGCCCTCAGTTATCACGTACTAGCAACGATATCAAAAATTCAGCACCACTGGATTGTCTTTACAGCTGTCTAATTCAGTCAGTCTTCATTTTTTTGCTATTTAAAAAGTTTCAGGCATTACAGAGTTAACTATTCTCTTGAAATTACTCCTCTTTAAGAAGAAAAATCATATTACTTTCTTAATCTTTCTAATTCTTCTCTCCTAAGATCATCTTGGATTTGTTCCTTTAACACCGACTCTTAGTGCAGTCCTGATTTTCTGTATTAATGAATTGAGAAGATGACATCAGGCTCTTAGGTAAGTGCTGTAAGCTCAGTCCTATGAATTTGCAGCAAGGTACCAAGCATAAAGAAGAAATTATTCTTTGTCCATTTGCACATCAATGTTTCTTTGAAAGGTAATTAGCTTGATATTATGTAGGTAGCGCACAAAAGATCTTGTAGTAGTTTGTGATCTGTCTTTTGATCATCACAAGAAAAATTTCTGCTGGGAAATGAAAGGCAGACATAATTCACTAAAATTACACTGGATCCTCTCTAATCAATACAGATAAATCAAGTGTTTGTTGTGAAATCAATCCTCTCTTTTATTGAAATACATTGTCTTGATTGTTTTAGGGATAATTATTTCACAGGAAATTTTTATGATGATTAGGTGTTGCAACAACAGTAAACTTCCTTGACGCAGGCCATCGAATGACTGTGGTTAAAAGTGCATTTGTCTCTTGTAACTTGAAGCTTTAGAGATATCAATACTGATTTATATGATTTCAAGGAATGTAATAGGGTGAAGCCTCTTTCTTTCTCTTCTTTCTTTCTTTCTAAATGAACTGCCTCCATGTTTGTTTTGCTTTTATAAAATTGTTAGCTCTTGCCAACATAAATACTCAGTGATACAGAGTTTCCCTTTTCTGCTTTTATCACTTAGTT
>NC_046321.1:51558506-51633506 GCF_009819535.1 Lacerta agilis
ATATTCATTGGCTCTGTTTTGCTCAAGAGACCAGCAACTTTCAGATTCCTAAATGGGAAGAATTTGGAAATGGAATGGGCTCCCACCAGGAGGGTTCTTAGCACTTGTAGAAAAACAAACAGAGAAATGATGAGAGGCAGTATCTGAGCTTCAGAATCAGCATGTGCACTTTTCATTGCCAATACATTCAAAAAACCACGAGCGGGTCCTAGAACTTGGAAGGAAACATAATAGATATTTGTTTCATCTTTTTGTTAGAGGGAACGTTGGCAGGAGATGGAATGGTGCTGGAACTGAACATACAATCTAAACCTGGACATGGTGACAATAGCAGGATACTTTAGACCGCAGGTGAGTCATCTGTAGCTCAGCCCCCAGCTCCCATCGTTCTTTTCATGTTGTTTCAGAACAATTGGAACAGGCAACATTTACTTGATTTGGAGGGGGTGTGTATTTTCCCAGGGTTTTAATATTTTTTTAAGGAAAGAATTCCCATCCTCCAGCTGTCTTGATAATGAATTGGCAGGCTCCCTGCATGTGTGTGGGTAGTCCACTAAAGTCAGAAAGGAATTACTTTCACTTGGTTTCTAGAACAGTAACTGTATTGATCTATTGTATATTTTAAAAATCCCTCCGAGTTTTTTTATTTGAGAGTAACCTCATCTAACTCTGCACCACTAACTTCCGAGTAGACTTGCATAGGATGGGGAATTCTTACCTGAGACAGCCATGGTGAAAATTGAAGCAGAGTCTTTTTTATTCCAGATTAGTTAATCCAGAACTCTGGCTTCACCTATCACCAGATCTGGCTCTGCCCACCAGCAGATTGCCCCTGCTGCTCCCACCCCTCAGATTTCCCCCGAGGGAATGAGGCGTTTGGAAGAAAAATGCATGCATACCCCCTGTGTTAGACCAATAATTTATGTTGCCCCCCTAAATTTAATTTTATTTTAAATCTATGAAGCCAGCAGCAGTGGGAGGAAACGGAAGTAATTCTAGGTGGCAGCACTTTTCTATTTCTTGTCTCACTGAGCTCGGAGCAGAGCAAACATCATTTATTTCCCGTTTCAACATCTTAGTCTGCAAGCAGCATTGAGTAAGGTTAGAAATATACAATAAACTCAGAAAATGTTATTAAAATGCCTGCTGAAATGATAGGAAGTCTTCACTAGCTGTTGGGCATTCAACTGGAAAGGCACCTGTTGTTGTTGTTGTTGTTGTTGTTGTTGTTGTTGTTGTTGTTAGTGTCTAATCTCAGCTGAGAAGGAGTGCCACAAAACCATGCATCTCAGCCAAAGGACACCACTGACAGCAGGTATGAAGCTAGGTGAGGCAGTGGCCTCAGGGTGGCAGGGTCCAGTTGGAAGGAGGGGCACCTGCTCCTACTTGTACCACTGCCTACATGCCCACCTCTTCCACTGTGTGGCTGTGTGCCCACCACTGGTAGATGGCAGGAACATTGTGCAAATCCAGGAAAAGAAAGGAAAACAATTGGGAGTGGGTGGGTTCCTTGCCTCTCCCCAGCCTGAGTGGGATAATGAGAATTTTGGGGACTACTGATAAACATATATTAGGAAACCAACTTCCTTCCTTCCTTCCTTCCTTCCTTCCTTCCTTCCTTCCTTCCTTCCTTCTGAATGGGGATAGAATTAGTTATTACATTGGTCTGGCATTCTAAACAAGCAGCATCGGTGGAATTCATTAATGGAATAGTATTTTGGAATGTGGCCCAGTTCAGAAACCCTTCAAGTCTAAGGAGTCCCATCTGCCATGCAACAAGGTGGCAGGTCCCTTGGTGCAAGATAACCTCTGATATGTGTTGCTTCTCACTCGGCTCAGATTGTTCCACCCTTTGTATCAATTGAAAGGAAGTGATAAAATTTAGGGGGGAGGAACTAATATGTAGAAGAACTTCTTTCAATTTATGCAAACCTTCCATTTTCTGAAGTCCATGAGAAGGTCAAAGTGAAAGTTCAAAGTCAGAAGCCATGAATCTTTCAGACACTGATTCTGATCAGAGAAATAAATGTGAGTTATGCTAGTATTTTCAGTGATATATGATTTGCTGGGATGAAGAGCAATCCTAATGAGGGGCTAGGGAGGTGAAGAATGGTAGATGTTCTGCTGCATTTGAAGCCTGCTGGCGAAACACAAAAGAGCAATGGGTCTGTTTGTTTGTTTTTTTGCTTCCAAGGCTTCCGTTGCCCTGCCTTGAAACTCCCTATTGGCTGGAGGGAGTTAGGATTGTAGCCTAAATAAATGAATAAGGCACCAGGTTAGTAATTTTGTCCAGTTATTCTGACACTTGCAGCCCCAGTCCCATTCATATCTACTCAGAAGCGAGTTCCATTGAGTTCATTGGTGCTTACTCACTACTAAATATGCTTACTCTCCAGTTTTATTGAAGCAAATGTATCGCCACCCCTTAAATTACATAACAGAAGTGTTTATTTTCTGAGCATTTCTCTAAAACACAAGTTTCTGTATGGCGATACTGAGGTCTAAATATTGGTCAGATTTCAAATAATTGCTTTAACCATGCCCAAAGCTTAAGCATGCACTGTGTTTGTTTGTCTTTCCTCTGAATGGGAGACCGCAGTAACATATCAAAAACAGCCTTTAATACGGTTTCAAACAAGCTTGGCCATGAGGTAGAATGGGTTGCTATTTGAGAAACACAACCTCATTGAGTGTGCAAAACCAACTGTGGTGTTCTCCAAATCCAGCCTGCTTTTTGTGGAGCTGATAATAAAAACCTTCCTTTTGATTACTTACAGTGTTGATGGTTTCCATTTTCAAGTGTTGCTTCATTCCTATTTTACCATCTTGCCAAAACTAAGATACCATGCAGCATAATCCCAGGCATGTTTATTCAGAAATAAGCCCTGCTGTATTCAGTAGAGCTTACTCTCAGCTAGGTTTGTTTAGGATTGCGGTCTTAAAAGTGCAGCAGCTTGCTATTCTGTCAGTGACCATGGACATATTTGTAATTATTGTTTGAATAAAATTAAGGCATTTACACTTCTAAATGTTATAAATATACTGAACAGAACAATTTTCTTACAGCAGTAAACTAGATTTTATAAAGTGTTGCATATATTTCAGGTTTTTCCCTGTAAACACACCCCTGGCAAATGTTTATCCCATTGTTTCTTCTGGAAATTTTACATCTCTATCCCACATATTCCTGGTTGTTTGTTTGTTGGTTGTTTCTTTTAAATGGCTACGTTTCTTAACTCAGTGTTTTCTGTAATGTCAGCATGGAAAAAAAAATAGCAGTGCAGTTCTAACTATGTGTTTTAAATCACCGATGGTGTAGAATAAAGGCAGTCTATCCTTTTCGCTTTGTGAGCACACTGTTTTACCAGTTCCGTTTGGCAGCTGACAGAAACATTAGCAAATTGCAAAATATTCAGAATGCTACAGTGAATATGTAAGACATTTGCTTTCATATACCACCTCCACCCAGGATAGCAGAGACCATAAGAATAAATCCATCACTAAAACTACCCCACTGTGCTAAAGGTCAACAGAGATCCTTAGGGGTGAAGTGGCACTTGCCTATCAAAATGCTAAAAACCGAGAGGTGAAAGAAATCAAGTACAACCATTATCCATTTCAGAATATGAGGCATTCAAATTCCAGTGTATCAAGCTCATGCTCTGATACCCAGAACAGAATGGCACAGCATGGCTCCATTCCATGACAAAGAGAGTAAGAATAATGGAAAATAATGCAAAGTTAGCCTCTTCTTGTTAAAAGACGTCGTATTCTAGTGGCCGTCTTCTATCACAGCGCAGATAATAATGGCATTTTAGTCTTAGTGTATGGTTAAGGAAAGCCCTAATCTAATAATTGCCAAAACTGGCCTTTGTATCCCATGCATGAATATTTGCACACATGGCGGCAGAAGAACTATGTTCTGTCGTTTGTACCACGAGGAAAGAGTAAGCAACCGAGAGCTCTCAAAATAGATAAAACAACATTCCCAAGTTGAAATTGTTCATATGGAAAAGTGACGATATTGCCAACATGCCGTCTCATTTAGAGGTAAACAAAGCACACACGAATACACCTTAACACAACTGAAGACTTACTTCACTTTTCACGGCTGAGGCTTCTCACCATGTTTAAACAAGCAAATGCAAATCACAAGTGATTCAGGACTAGGTATCTTTCTTGTCTACTATGCAAGTAGGAAAGAGAGAGAGAGAAATTCAGAGTTGATGGATAACTTCTAAGCAGAGAGGTACCAAATCCAAGTTTCTGTTCTTGAATCCCTTTCCCCTCATGTTGTGGGGAGATAGGCTGTGGGCACTTGTATATGGCTATATTACTTTCTTTGCACATTCCCAATACATTCCACTCCTAATTCTTCTTCATGGTATTTGTGTAGACACACAGCTTCTGTGCCTGTGCAGAGCAATGTTACTCCCCACTTTCCAGAATTTGTGTCTAGTATGCATGCCTAAAAGAGCAGGGCAAGCTGTGCCACTGCTTTTTGCAGGAGTAGTTCACCACCTTCGAAAAGACCAAGTAATATGTTTCTTTGTGCGTTCTAGGACAATGAGCTCTGACTCATAGTCCTGTTCTTTACAGAGGACTATGTACACCTATTTATGCATTCCTTTAGTCCATTAAAAGAAGAGGGAAAGGTGAGTTAAATGTTTTCATCCTGGAAAGTAACTGTAACCTTTCTTGTAAGCAGATTTGTTCACACAGATAAAAGGTGTTGTTTAGTAAGAAGGAGCACATGTAATCTCAATTGAATGTTCTCTCTCTATGTTTGAACAATGCAAAAGCTATTCAGAGTAACACTCTCATTATATAGCCTTGCCAGTATGAATTCAGAATCGTTGAGTTGGAAGGGACCCTGAGGGTCGTCCAGTCCAACCCCCTGCAATGCAGGAATATGCAGCTGTTCCATATGGGGATCGAACCTGTAACACCTTGACATTATCAGCTCCACGCTCTAACCAACTGAGCTATCTAGTTTGAGCCTAACAAAATATTGAATATGAGCTAGATCATTTAATCCATTCTCAGCTTAATGGACGGCCTTTGCCAAGTCACTATCACTTCTAACCAACATCACAGGGGCATTGTGAGGATTCAGGAGGTGAAAAGTTCAAATAGATTTTATAGATAATATAACTGAGAAGACTTTACAAGCCCAGGAGCGGCTAGTGCATTTGGAGCCCAGCCATTTGCAAGGATGGGGCAAGGTGGCAGCAAAGATTGGGCTGGGGGGGCATCAGTGGAAGTGCAAGATTGACTTTGCTGATGCACCTGCCCAGCACTTTCCTGGCTAAGTGGCAGTGACACTGGTGTTGGGAAGGTAGCTTTCTAGCATCACCCCACCAGCTGCTCCTGGACAAACCCCAAACAGCAAGGATCCTTAATGGAAAGTATGCATAGAACAAATTTCCATTTTGAAGAACTGCATTGCTTTGCGGCCCTGCAGAGTGAAATTTCCCATTGTGACTGCATCCTGAAAGAAAAGCGCTATTCGCCTTTGTAACCTAGACACTGCAACCTAGACAGAAGAAGAAGAGTTTGGATTTGATATCCCGCTTCATCAATACCCGAAGGAGTCTCAAAGCGGCTAACAATCTCCTTTCCCTTCCTCCCCCACAACAAACACTCTGTGAGGTGAGTGGGGCTGAGAGACTTCAAAGAAGTGTGAGTAGCCCAAGGTCACCCAGCAGCTGCATGTGGAGGAGCGGAGACGCAAACCCGGTTCACCAGATTACAAGTCTACCGCTCTTAACCACTACACCACACACTACACCACACTGCAGTGATCCCACTCTGCACCAGTGCGTATTTAAAAACTAGACGCACCTTTTCAGATTTCGCTAGGCTGTTGCAGTCATCCTTTTTATCAGAATGTAACTTGGGAAACACCATGGATGTCCGGAAAGAGCAGTTGTACTATCAGCACATCCAAGTGTCCATGCGGCATCTGCTAATGTGTAAATGCTCACTGTTGCATGCAAATATATATTTGGCTAGTTGGCCTAGATAGATGCTTTGCCTGAGAGGCAAGAGCTCTTGGGGTTCATCATTTGCACAAGCTCTCCTTGCCAACGTGATCCTTATTATTAATGACTCTCACATCTCATAGAATGCTTTCAACCAAGATTTGGGAAGGTCTTTTTGTGCTTGAATGCAAGAACAATTAGGTAGCCTAAATTTCTGTTATGCTTTCATGCTCCAGGGCTTCTTCCCAAAATGTTTCCTGTGGACTGCTCTGGAAGTATTTATCCAGTAAATGAACCAGAATGGCTTCTGCCAAACCTGTTCGTTGCGCTGCAGAAGCAGGGCATAACACATTTTGTTTGCTCTCTTTGGCCCAGTGTGCTCTCACAATACAGCAGGATGGGAACGTTCCAGCCATATGAGTTTGGCTGATGGGCTAGATTTTGACTCCATTAGCACCCTGCTGGAGTGGAATGGGAATATAATTATAGGCTACCCCAGAGGGCCGTTGTGAGAACAAATCCAGTGATGAACCTATAGTATTTTGGAAATTAAAAGCACTACAAGGCTAGTACAGAGTCCATACATAACGACATGCTGCCCTGCGACGTTATTTTCAAAACTCCGAGTCTGCTAATGTTTATATGGAATCATATTCTTTCTCAGAATATCGCAGTACTTAGTGCTGCAAGTTGTGATTGACTCGTGATTTCAAGCAGGGGTGGGGCACGTCTTTTTAGGATGACATTTTCCTTACCGTTCCATAGCTCGGAATGGTAGATAATGTTTTAATAAATGGTATTTCAGGGGGGAGAGAAAGAAAAGAAATATATGATTTGATAAAATTATTACACCAACTAAATTCCATCAAAATGTCACAGTTGTTATGTGCTTAAAAAGCTTCTGCTCCTCTATTATTAAGTGATAAAGGATTATAATTTGATAAAAATGGATACTAAAATGACTGATTTTTAAAAGTGTGCTTCAATAAAATTCAGCATAAAAATTCAAAGCAAAATGTAAAAAAGGATTTTCTTTATTATTTTAAATCTACACATTTTTAAATATTTCAGTGTGTGAGTGTTATATTAAAGTACAATAGTACCATACATACTTCTGAGCTATCATCAGTTATTATGACTTCTTATAGTCTGCGTTTTTAGTCTCATGGATCTTTCCTATAATGATACAGGGGGCATTCCATGAAGTGACAGTATTGCACACCATTCACCTGTGCTTTGTGGAATGGATAAACAGTGGACTGAGCTGCTTCAGTATTAAACATAACCTGAATATCTCTTGTATTTGCTGATGATAGTGATGCACAATTAACACACTGATATGCATAGGGCTTCTAATTGCCTGGTGTGTATCACTTAATCAGACAGGTATTCTCTCTGCTTGTTTTTTGTAGTGATGGACAGAACTCAGCTCCGCCACTTCAAAGCAAATGACCCAGTCCAACTAACACAGTCTCTGTGCAGGAGCAAGTCTCTGTGTTTGGCTTTATTGCACTGGGTGCACAAAAGCATTTTGTGGTGTGTGTGTGTTGGTGTGTCTTTGTTTCGTTGGTGTGTCTTTGGGGAATAAGTTTCATTGGGAAGCAGGGGAGACAGTGTTTAGTCCCAAACTAGGATTTGTGAGAGAAACTCGAGAAACTCAGGTTCAAATCCTTACTGGATGACCTTGGGCCAGTCACACTTTCTCAGTCTACCTTACCTCACAGAGTTGTTTTCAGGATAGAGAAAGAAACGTGTGGGGGGAAATGTGGAATATAAACGTAGTAAACAGACCAATCAGTCAATAATGTTTCTAATTACATGCTATAAACACCTTGCAGATCCTTGCTACTGCTGAACCTTCATTCTACCAGCCTTTCTTCATTTGCCAAGTTCCCAACACCCTCTACCAATTTTCTGTGCCACCATATATCTACACACCCCTCCCATTTAGCCCATGCTCATTTTCCTGTCTCCAAATTATTCATATTGATCTGTTTTTAAATGTCCCTTATGTGAGTTAAGGTACGAGAGGGCTTTGAAGAATACACATATACATTCAGAACATTGGAATAACACATGCAGGGCTAATTCCCCCCAAAATAAGGCACGGGGATAGGTAGAGCTCAGTACGAGAACACAATTTGCATGTAAAAGGTCCCACGTTAAATCCATATCATGTCCATGTAGAATTGGGAAAGCCCGAAGATCCACAGTCAGTGTAGACCAGGCCACCAGGAATAGGGAACTTGAGACCCTCCAGAAATCATTGGACTACAACTCCCATCATCTCTGATGAGTTAGGGCTGATGGGAGTTGGAGTCCACCAAGATTTTGAGGGCTAAAGGTCTCCTTCCCCTAGTTTAAACAAAACTGAGCTAAATAAACCAAAAGCCTGAGCCACTATGAAGCAACTTTGTATATTCCCCATATACCCCAAACCTTTCCCAAATCAGCTAGTTCATGGGTGCTAATATTCTGAGACTGCTGAGAATGACGTTCTCAGCTGTACCTTCTGGATGTTGTTGGCGGCAACTGACCAGCTTTCCTAGGATTAATGCTTTAGGGTGGAAGATAAGAAGGTGCCATATAATGGGTCAGAGAGCACTGGGTTCCTTCAGTTCAGTATTTTCCACACTGGCTGAAAACAGCTTTCCAAGATTTCAGACTGGCGTCTCAATCCAAAAATTCTCTGTATTTCCTCACGCAAAGCAGATGCTCTACCACTGAGCTGCAGCTCTTCTTAGGCAATGGTCCTGCCCCAACAAACCATTCTAGGAAGGCAGCCCATAATGTTGTACTGATAGTGCAGACTTGGCATCCCATGGAATGAGGATCTGCATCAAATTACACAGGTGCACAAGGAATATATGAATCCGTGCTAAAAGTGTTGAGTTCACTCATTTAGATTTCCAGATTCAGCTTCTGTACAGTCTATTGTAATTAATCAGATGATGACTAAAATGGGTTATAAAGAAAGGGTTAATACAGAAACCTCTTTACGACTGGATACGAATTTGTGGAAAGATAGATTTCAGGATGTAGCTAGGTGTCTTTTCTTGCTTGGCTCTTCAGCTGCATAGGAAATGCCGCTGACCTTAAAATACTCATTTTTCCTATTAATATATCACACACTTGTGTTCTGCTCTTGTATGTCTTTAGGATTTCTTTATACCAGGGCTCTCTAAACAGCTCCAGTAATATATCCTGTCACTGTTACACATAAAAACCACCCACCAGAAGGGATTGAGATTAGTTATGGGAAAGAATAGCTGCTACAGTGGCATTTTGATGTAATTCAGTCTAAATTTCAAACATTCCTATTTAACATAATCAAGTGGTATGAAATCTTTTTAAAAATGGCAAGTATACAGTACTGGCTCAATTGGCACTTAGCAACGGTCTTTTTACAATATGCACAAAAGCTTCCAGCAGGGAGTGCTTTAAGGACCATCCTTTGAGAGCGCAAACTCACACGTGTACAATCAGTAGACATCAAGGTTGTATCTCCAGCTCCCCTTGAGATGTTATTTAGCTAATGCACAAATGTTACGGCTAAACGGTTAGCCCTGAAAATGGAACAAGCTGTTGTGTTCATGTGTACTTTTCATTTTGGGATAATATCTTCATCTCGTAGTACTGCATGAAATAAGATTTAGCATGCAATTGTTATTAAATAGGTGGATTTTTTATTTTATTTTTTTGCTTTTTCAGAATGCTGCCAAAGTCAAGTGCCCCTTCTTCAGTTCTGTATTTACATAATGGCAAACCGCAGCTGAGTGGATGCACACCTACACTCTTTCCTGGCTGGACGAATTTCTGATATCGACTGCTGCCACCACTGGCAAAGGCACGCAGGAATGGAATGCACTGATTGCACATCTAGTAGTAAACCCAAATCCTCAATAAGCCTTTTCTCAGAGATTTTGATTCTGGCGAACAAGCCCACAGTGCTAATTTGCAAAGCTCTCAAACTAACTGGTTGTGTTCCAGACAAAATTGCAGGATTGCCAGACAAGGACTAAGCTTTCTGAAGGAGTTTGGGACATTCCACATGTCATATTTTTTTGCTAGTCTCAGGAGCCATCCCTTTGTGTGCATTTACAGGTACACATTTTAGTTATGGTACAAGACTTGGTGGGACTCCATTGCATATACAGTACAGAACTTGGTTCACGTAGTGGGTTGTCCCTTGCTTATGCAAGCTTTCATTGTCTACTTATTGGCTCTGCCAGATCAATGCATTTCAGTGGATTAGAGGCAGTTTGGTAGATTAGTTGACAGCACACATGTATGTGCATTTCTGAATTACTTGGGTCTGTCATAAAGTCAGACATGCATTTTGCCAGCTCAAACAAAACCCCTTTTATCATAAATGTGGGAATGTCTCTCTCTCTCTATTTCAATAGATCTACTACAGTACTTCAAAGCTACTGCATAATATTTTGAGTGCCATATTTGCCTTTTGGGGAATGTGTCGCCTTAAACCTAAAATGGAAAAATTAGAGGAAGTCCCAGAGCTTAAGGTTGAACTTGTGTTATCAGAGAAACAAAATAACTAGAAAGCTGTTGTTACAGCATTGAAATTCCACTACTGAATGTTTTCTTCTTTTTGCTAGTGGTTAAAATCACCCTAATAAGGTTACATAGGCATGGGCAGAGAGATGTATACATAACGTGCCTTTCTCACCCATTTGGATTACCCTTTCAGCTCAATGGAATGGGCAACATTTTTAAATGCAAAGAGAATTATGATGGAGTCGAGCAAATATGATGGAGTTGACAGCCATCTGTCAGGAATGCTTTGATGGTGTTTCCTGCTTGGCAGGGGGTTGGACTGGATGGCCCTTGTGGTCTCTTCCAACTCTATGATTCTATGATTCTATGAAATATTATTGCATTTGTCATATTGGGGGGCAATCTGGGAGCCATTCTGACAGCTTGTTTGGTGTTAATAATCACACACAAAAATTCCCTGCAAATTTTGATGGTGAGCATTTGTCAACTATTCTGTGGTTGCACAAATATTCAAAAGATAGATACCCTATTCATTGTTATCAATAGCATTTGATTCCTTCCCCATAATAATAATAATAATAATTTTTTATTTGTACCCCGCCCATCTGGCTGGGTCTCCCCAGCCACTTTGGACGGCTTCCATCAAATATTAAAATGCATTTAAAATATCACGGATTTAAAACTTCCCTAAACTTCCCCAGAACTGTAGTAGCAACCAACATTTTACTGCATCAGACAGTTGCCAAGCAGTAACAGAATTTTATTGAAGAATTGATGCTTTTGAATTATGGTGCTGGAGGAGACTCTTGAGAGTCCCATGGACTGTAAGAAGATCAAACCTATCCATTCTGAAGGAAATCAGCCCTGAGTGCTCACTGGAAGGACAGATCCTGAAGCTGAGGCTCCAATACTTTGGCCACCTCATGAGAAGAGAAGACTTCCTGGAAAAGACCCTGATGTTGGGAAAGATTGAGGGCACAAGGAGAAGGGGACGACAGAGGACGAGATGGTTGGACAGTGTTCTCGAAGCTACTACCATGAGTTTGACCAAACTGCGGGAGGCAATGGAAGATAGGAGTGCCTGGCGTGCTCTGGTCCATGGGGTCATGAAGAGTCGGACACGACTAAACAACAACAAACAGAATTTTAATGCTAATTCTTAAAAATGCAACACAGAGTACTAGTGCCCCTCGACTCAATTCAAAGTGCTTATTTCAGTCTTTTGAAAGCCCTAAAAGTTCTTGACCATAATCTCATAAAACCTGCCATCATAACACACTTAGTGTGTGTTCAGGATGATAACAAAAGGCTACTTGTACATGGACTTTCTCAGTGGCCAATGATTTTGATTTCCAACCAAGTCAGTTGCTGGAGATAGCAATTTACTTGAGGACATTGTCTATGGAGTTTCATCTGGCCAACTCCCTCCTATCCTTTTGAAGATCTTTTAAATCTTTTTCTTTAGACTCCTCAATTTGAGCTGGATTTGTTAACTGCAGGTTCATCTGTTTACATTTTTAGTGGTTTTATGTTCATTGCTGTGCTTGTTGCGTTTTGGAAGTGGCCATTTTGGAAGCTGATTGGGTATCAAATGTTAAAAAGAAATAACTAATGATCTTTTAGAGCAGTTGTGAAGTAGCTGTCCATTTTGACAATATCTGAGACGCAGCAATAGATACTTGATCAGACTCAACTGCTGAATGCAGTAACAGACAGCATTGGAGAGTATCTTATATGAAGCAGTTCTCATTTGAAGGTATTAGGCATGCAGTAGTTTGACACTGGTCAGTATCAGCCAGACAACATACAGTGGTACCTCTGGTTACCAGTGCATACAGTGGTACCTCTGGTTACCAGTGCATACAGTGGTACCTTTGGTTACGAACACTTCTGTTTATGAACGTTTCAGGTTACGAGCTCTGCTAACCCAGAAGTAGCTGCTCCTGTTTGCAAACGTTGCCCCAGGACGTGAACAGAAATCGTGCACCAGAGCCGTGTGCGCAGCGGGAGGCCCCATTAGCGAAAGCGCACCTCAGGATAAGAATGGTTTCATCTTAAGAACGGACCTCTGGAATGAATTCAATTCATAACCAGAGGTACCACTGTACTTGGCTGCATCTAACTGCAGACATGCAATGGCAACAGCATTTGACAGGTTCTTAACGGACATCTTTCAATGCAAGTTAGTATATTTTAGAATAGAATCCATTGATGAAAAATGCTGATCGGAGGCAAATTACATTGAAACCTGACTTTTGAAACCTGAAAATTTGTCAGGCTTTCAAGTTGGGGGGCAGGGCGGCGGAATTCAGCTCTGCAGTGGAAGATGTGTTTGTCCAAAAAGACAAGTTCTTTTCTGGCCACTTAGAAAAACACAGAAGCTGGACAAGCTAAACAGCAAGACTGACACTCTGTGGCTTAGCAGAAGAAGTTCAGTGTAGATTAATCTTAATGACTTTATTTCTTTTATTCTCTTGAGAGCACTATAAAAAAAACTGGTTGTTGGAAAATGTGCTGGAGATTTCTTCAAGAATTCACCTGTCCTGAGGCTTAAATTTTGATTTCCAACTTTATGCCTTCAGGATATTCAAATTATGTCAGTTGCTGGAGAGAGCAATTTAGTTGAGGCTGAAGCCCCTCCTCCTGATCCTGGCATGGCAGCAAGATTTTTTTTTTTTTAACATGTTATTTTCCTTATCTGCTCACTGGAAGAGGGAGCGAAGGAGCCAGCCACCTAACGGTCACCTGACATAACGATTACATTAGGTGATGTGGCACTTTGACGCTTGGTCAGTCAGCTGATTGTTGGGACTTCAAAGCATTGGGTCTGGCCTCTTTGCCACACAGGCCAAGAGACAAAAAGAAAATCACAAGGAAGTACTCAACTCCTTTCACTTAAGTTTGGGAGACACACATAGTTTAGTCTCCTACCCCTCATCCATAGATGTCCTCAGACAAGTTATATATCGCCAAAATGTGAAATACTCTCCATCGTGGGGGATTCTGGGACTCAGCTAGACTGGTAAAGAAAAAGCTATGTGTTGTATGTGCGATATAACATGCCACCAGATGGAGACATGGTTTAAACTGAAACACTTCTTTGATGTGTCTAGTTCCAGCCCTGGTGACCTCAGTCTGCTGTCTGAGTCATGAACTGTTGATGGAAAAGTTCAATGTCCCTGCTCTCTTTTCTCATGGTTCTTAATATTTAAGACTCCTCCAAGAACTGGCTCATGACGGCCATTCAGATAAGACGACAAACTCTTTCATGGTGCTAGTGGCAGACCCTGTGTCTGGAATAAGTCTCATTCCGATATTTGCGTCGTTCATTGGGCTGAAGTGGTCTTCCGGACAAGACTCCACATTTATGCTTAATGTCAGCTGCGACTTCCACAGGCCTCAATACATTTTTATACTTTCTTGGTATCCAAGACAAATACTTCCCAGAGATCTATTTTGGCACAGACTTCCTATTCCAATTTGGAAACTGGCACTGCTTGCAGGTTGCAAGCTGCAACAGCAGGTAGTATTTCACCCCCAAATAAATTGGTCTCCCATTATGAGCAGGGGGGAGAAAACCTCTATGGCAATTCAAATTTTCCTTTTGTCTCAGACTATTAAGATCAATAGGCTATGAGAATAAACGAAAAGGGGCAATTGAACTGTTTTATTTAATTTAAAAATAAAAATGAGCTAGTAGAATTTAAGGAATGCTCAAAGCCACCTTAGAACCAGTTGTTGGCCACACCTTTAGTACTTTTAAGCAATCAAAAAATAAATAAATTCTGGGTAGACAGCTGCGTCCGCCAACTTTTAGGTGTAAAGAACCCAACATGGCTGAGATATTAAATGTGAAAACTCAGTTACATATAGTTGAAATGCCATATTGTGACTTCAGGGCCCTGGTGCTATAATTTTTAAGAGCGCTAGCTAAGTGGTATATTAACTGCACACAATTATTTCGCTTGTGAGCAGAAGCAGCAGAGTTTTCTGTTAAAGTTATGGGGCCCATTTTCTTCAGAATCATGCTAGTCATACCAGTCCAAATAACTGTGATTTCCTGTTGCATGTCACTGATTTTTTTGGAATGACCCACCCAGGGCAGCATCAACTTGTTGCCTCTGTCACACCTTGCTTTGAGGATCAGCTCATATTTATTTACTTAACCTAAGTCAATGAAGGCAACAAATACTGACTCTATAACAACTTCCCCCTTCTCCTGCGCAGTGCCTGGCAATATATCAAGGTCTTTAAAAAATACATCAAACCCTGTGATGTTGACACGCTAGCAGCTTGCAGCAGCAGTTTCTCTGCCAATGCAAACTCTTACTTTTTAATAAAGAATTTAAACCAGAGAAGTTAAACATTCATTGGTCTTCCTTCTTAGAGGAGGAAGTAGAAGTTTGAATTGGCTCTACAGCTACCAGCCCTCTTCTTTAAAATAGAGAATATTCTTCTGTTGAATAGAGACCGGAAATTCCTGTGCTGAGCTCCCAAGAACGTAAGCCATTAAATAAGGCAAACAAAAAACCCACCAACCTCCCTTATTTTATAACATTTTATTTAATACAAATAGCCATACGTTCCAATCTCTTTTTAATGTTTTCGTCACTAGTGCCTTTCTCAAAAAGTAATTAGCACTTTTAACTTTAACCTCAGTAAGTAACTCTGTCACAGTAATGTAGCATATACGCAGAGCGTATTATTCTATATCTGCACACAATAATAGAAAAGCATATTTCCAGCTTTAGGAAAACGTGCCAGTTCCTTTTGCTTTATGTAAGGCCTCTTTGTGTATTTATCCAGATAAACCATGGAAACTCATGATATTTATAAGCAGCTATTGTGGGTAAAGATAGCCGGTATGTCCAACACTTGGCTGTGTTTAGAAACGGACAACTTTCCTTGACTTGATTTGGAATTGGCTTGGTATCAACTCAGGGTGTGCACCAACTATAAGACTTGGTTCAAATCCTGATTTGGCGCTTCAGAAACCTTGTGCTTCTGTCCAAAGTGCTTCTGAATCAGCCCCATTCAGCTCAAGTCCACTTTGGAGAGACTGAGAGGTGGTTTGCCTTTCCCCTTCTCTGTTGAGATAAGTGGCTATGACACTTTTTATTTTTTATCATAAGTGCATGAAACTTGTGGGACTCCATTTGCCCCTCCAGGTTGACCATGAAGCAAATCCTTCCCTCTGACAAAGTTCTACAATAAAGGAATCTGAAAGCAGCCGGAGAATGGTGTTCAAGTGTTTGGTGTTTCCACTAAAATGTGCACAGAGGCAAAAGTTTCTTCTCCTTGTTTTGAATAAAGTGATTGCAATACTAGGCTGCGGGGAACCTCTTTCTACACAAGGTGAAATTGGGAGCAGGCTTTTGAGTTTGTGCTCTTTCACCTTGTTCCCTTCCTTGTTCCACTTGCCACGTGGATGAGTGAATGCCCAAACCTGGAGAAAAATCACCTTTATTTGAATGGTAGATCTCTCCTGACCTGAAATGCGAAAATCCCTTTCTATAGCATCTTTAATATATAGTTCGGGAGATATCCCATGTCAAATAAAAATGGACCTGCTGATTTCAAGCCTTGCCCTTTATGTGTGGTTCTTCCTAAGATATAAGGGGGGTGGGAAAAATTCAGGAAACTGCTGTGTGTGGAGGGCATAATATTTGAATGCCTTCTATGTCTTGCATGAAATAAAAAGGGGGGGAAATCTATGTCTTGCCTGAAATAAAGAGGGAAATAAAAGATGCGCTGTACTTCTTCTTCCAGTCCAGTCTAAAAGCATCTGAAAGAGCTACTTCAACAGTGGCCGAATGGCTTTGCCGCAGTCCATCAGCCCTGCCCAGTGCCACCTGAGTCAGGTATCGCATGGAGTTTTTAGTTAAGACTTTCAAAACAGTGTATTTTTCTGAATTTGACTTCAAGATGGCTGCATCAGGCTTTAAAAGTGCAGACTAATGTACAAAACCACACATTTTACCCATTATAGGATATAAAAGGAATGTTTCCTGTGGTGGAAATAAATAGGATGGTTACCCACAGCTTCCATTGATTTTAAGTTCTACAGTAAATTCATGGGAACTGCAGCTGCTCAGCTTCTTTGAAAATCTGGCCACTGTTCCAAGTCCCAAAGGCCATATCCTGTACATACCTATTCAAGTGCTTAACCTTAGGCACCCAGGTATGAATTTTCTCTCTCTCTCTTTTTGCATACATGATCAGAGGAGTTAATTTCATTGTTATGAGCCCACTATTCAAAAACAGCTATGCCACCTTGAAGTCAAGCTGTACGTCTAAAAAATCTGAAATACTTTCATTCTACAACAGAGAAGCTCTAAGATACTGAATCTTACAAAACATCAAAGTACTGGTGAACTGGGGAACACTTTGTATTTTGATTTTTTTAAATGTACTTTTATAGTAATAACCAGTAGCAGGGAAATTGTGATCAGGACGCACTTTTCAATGTTCCACTGACTTGGTGGCCCACTCCTGGGCTTCTGTCATGATGTCACCATACCCCTAAATGTGTGGCCTTACAGAACACACAGGCCCCCAGCGATCTGCAAAAACTCTGTCCCATTGTGCTCCATCCCAAAACCTAAAACTAACTTTAGCTAACTCTGAAGTGAAATATTGTGATTTATAACAAAAAAGGTTACTTAGGGAAGTTGGATACTAAATTGTTCGGTTGGAATCTTTATCCTTTGATTATGTAGTTGGCTGAACAAAGCATTTTGATTCATTCTGTTCCAATTTAATTCCCCTTTGCAAATGACCTGATAGCTGACCCATTTTTTATGCTTAGTATCCCCAGGAAAACAAAAAAAATATATAAAAATACAGTGATCCTTGTTAATCACGACATTTTTTTTTTCATGTTCCAAGCCTTTGGTTTAAAAAAAAAAACAGGAACAAAAGTTATGCAAATAGATGAAGCCTTGCTATATTCTCTTAGTAAAATTCAGCATTAAAATTATTAAACTTTCACTCAGAGTGAACATAGTATTTTAATAGAATAGCCAAAGAAAAAAAAGCTGTTCCTTCTTACTCTATAAATTGCTTTATGTTTTAACACACTGCAAATTAGGACTTTAAGTAAAGCTTCATTTTTCTTTTTTTCTATATGCAAGGTTTGTTTAAGGTAGGTTGGGGTTTTTTTTAAAAAAAATGAAGTAAGGCATGTTTTTCTTTCAGTATTACATTATGCTAGCTAAGAAAGATAATGATATATATTTGATTTGACATTTTAATGACTGTGCAATTCTACCCATGTCTACTCAGAAGTAAATCCTATTGCTTTCAATAGGGCTTATTCCTGGGTATGTGGGAATAGGCGACTTCCGTCTGAATTAGAGTATGTCCGGACCAGAAGACCATGGACTTTGGTATCTAGATAAAACTTAATAGCAGCTCATAGGATGAGGCCTACATACTGTTGTGTAGACACACAACCCCTGAGAAGTTTTTGTATTCTCCATTATACCGTTTGCTTGTCGTTTCTCCTTCCTTTCCACCCAACCGTAGCCCACTTCCAGGAAGAAGACTACAGCACTGGCCGGTTGTGATACAGCTTCTTGCTGTATCAAGAAACACTTTGGTACGTAACAAAGCTGCTCAAAGAAAAAGACACACACATATCCAAACCAATTTTTCTCTTCTACTTTTATTTTTAACCTTTTTTTAAAAAATAGAAAATTGGCTGACCACGGATTTATGAATTAGCAAGTCCATTATAATGATGAATGGAAATTACCATTTAAAACCTGAATCATTCAACAGACTGCTCGCTATGTGTCAGGTGACATAAGAATGCATGAATACTTGTCATCTTAGCATTTCCTACCTGATAGTTAAACTTCCATGAACTTTAGACTTTTGTACCAAGTGCTGGCTAATATAATTAAAAAAAACAACAACAAAAAACACCCGAATATAAAGTAATTTTACAGTTAGTTTAAAAGGGGTGAAAGGGAACATGTAGAAGACAATGTCAATAAGGGGGGGGGGAGAAGCATTCTTCCCACCCCCAGACAAAAGAATCACAGAAGTCTCTTGGTTTTTCTCAAAATAGAAAGTCCTGTTGAGTATATGGTATCCCTAGACCACCTTTATGGTTGAGGACTTTTACTGCCAGATTGATCTGTTCACCATCTTTCAGCGAGTCCTCATTGGCAACAAAATATTCCATAAATGTTCCTTCTAGGTTTCTGAAATGAGCAAACGCATACCATATTCCATGTGATTTTGAGAGAAAAGCTAGCCTCCGAGATGATAGCTCGATGACATCCCACCCGCATTCAAATACTATTTCTACCCGTAGGCTCAGCAGCTCATAAACTGAAGCCAACTTTCAGAGAGATCATTTAAATTGTGAAATGCTACCCAAAGACTGAGGAAGAAAAGACTGTATATTAATCTTGGCAGCAGATGGCAATTCTAGATCCAGAAGCTCAATGGTGTTGAGCTGAATGGAACATAACAAGTCTGTTATCCTAACAAAATGCAGCCTTTGTCTCTCAGAGGGCTAGAAATGCCCTCTCAGTATATGCATCCGATCATAGAAGAAGATAAAGAGACAGTTAAACTGAGTAATGTTGCATAACTAAATGGCGAGATTTTCAAGTGGAATATAAAACCTGAAAGTATTGTTTTAATCAAAGATCTGGTGGTCTTGTCAGCGCTTCATTATCCTGATGCAGTGTGTGGGTTTTTTGCCCGCCCCCCCCATTTCCCCTCTTCCAAATACTAATGTTTCTGCAGATCCATGTAGGATCCAATCCTGCTTCCTCAGCATGGCCTGATGAGCTTCCTCATAAGACTTCATCCCAACTCTCCACTCCCAACTGGATATGCCAGTGTGCTGGATACACCACAATGCAGTCACAGCAAGTAAACGTGATCCCACTTTGAAGGATCCCTCTCTAATGGTTCTCCATTATATTTTTAGAAATATCACCCACGTAGCCTGTTGTTGTTGTTGTTGTTATTTTTAATTGTGTGTGATGCTATTTTTGCTACTATTTTGTGGGGAAAGCTTTGTTAAATATTTTTCTGCTCTTTCAAATTGAATTTGTGCTATTAATTTGATCCCCCCCCACACCACCATTTTCCTCTTTGCCTCATTCCAAACCTGCTAAAGACCACTTCCAAACCACTGTGGCTGAAGAAGATCCATGAGCTGGTAGCCAGTACTTGAGACAAAAGGTCAATGTCAATAAACATGTCATGTGCCAGAACCATGGGGGAGGCAGGAAAAGGTATTAAGACAGGTGTGGTCCAGGTGCAGAAGTCAGGACTGAAGGGTGAAGCCAAAAGTTGGACTGAAGGAAGTGCTAGAGAGCAAACATAATGTGGACACAGTAACAAACCAGAGGTCTCTCCAGACTGGTGTCTCTGCAACATATTCTTGCATACCCTCCATCATTTCTCCGTTGAAAATAGGGACGTCCTATTCCATAATAATGATAATTTTATTTTTTATAGCCCGCTCATCTGACTGGGTTGGCCCAGCCACTCTGGTCGGCTTCCAACATACACAAAAACATAACAAAACATTAAACGTTAAAAAGCTTCCTTATACAGGGCTGCCTTCAAGGTGTCTTCTAAAGGTTGTATAGTTACTTACCTCCTTGGCTTGTGGGTCGCTATACCCTCCCAATATTTCTCCGATGAAAATAGGGACGTCCTAAGGAAAAGCAGGACAATCTGGGATCCAATCAGAAAACAGGATGGCTTCTGTAAATCTGGGACTGTCCCTGAAAATTAGGGACACTTGGAGCAATAATAGTGCATTAGAGGTGGGTTTATTTTGTTCTAGTTTGTTCTGTCATGCTTCCCCCATGATAACAGGTTATTGCTCTTCAGAGGGTCTGTAACACAACAAAAGTGTTACACAATGGAACACTTTCTGAAGAATTGTGCATGCATGTGAAAGCTTATACCCAGAACAAACTTAGTTTGCCTCTAAGGTGCTACTGGACAATTTTTTATTTATTTCAGCTGTGTCAGACCAACACGGCTACCTACCTGAATCTAGAACAATCGAACACAGATCAGCTTGTGAACTCATAGCTATGTTGCTCAAGTTGCATATGTTCTTTTCACTGTATTACCTTCTAGCTCCAATCCTACCATAACAGGTTACTACCAAATATTATGCTCATAGGATTGAACCAAAATATGTAATTCTGTGTTGGCCAAAATGCCAAAACGCCATTATCAAGTAGCTTTTTCAATCTAAAGCCAACTACACTGTGCAGTTCTGTACTACTCAACAGAACTGTGAAAACCCTGGCTATACTATGCCAGCGGATACCCATGCTAACCCCTTACTAACACAGCGTTCTGGGTTCCTTTGTGATTCCTAGTTCTTGCATCCCATTCTAAAGATTTATATCCTTCAAAACACCCTTGAGAGCCAGCATGGCGTAGTGGTTAAGAGCGGTAGACTTGTAATCTGGTGAACCGGGTTCATGTCTCCGCTCTTCCACATGCAGCTGCTGGGTGTCCTTGGGCTAGTCACACTTATTTGAAGTCTCTCAGCCCCACTCACCTCACAGAGTGTTTGTTGTGGGGGAGGAAGGGAAAGGAGAATGTTAGCCGCTTTGAGACTCCTTCAGGTAGTGATAAAGCGGGATATCAAATCCAAACTCTTCTTCTTCTAAAAGAGAACACATGAGTGACTTGTATTTCTCCTTCTGCATTCCCACTGCATCCCATTTTGTTCCCATTTTTCAAGTTACAGCATGGCCTGTGCTTATTGTGGCAATGTTGGTCTAGGGCAAAAAGGTGAGCTTTAGATCATATGCTTTTTTATATACATATTAAACATGTCACCCATTATATTTTCAATGAAAATAGAAACCAAAAGGACATAACGTTTGGGTGTTTAGCAAAAGTTTAGCAAGGTAACCAGGTAAGGACTTGTGCTCAACCCTCTCTAACAGGGTTTAAAACCTTGAATAGTAACATTTAGCACAATACAGGCTCTAATAAGCAAACTAGTCTTCATTGATGTGTCAAACTGGAGGCCTGCATCTTCCAAAAACTGCCTCTGTATGTCAGCATGTGAAGCTGATTTTTCCCAGCTGATGCTGGATTCAAGTTTCTTGGAAGCATTTTGGGTGGAGATGTGCCAAACAATCTTAAAAAATAAATCAGTTGCAGTAGAACAGGACAATCCCCCAAGGCTCAGAGGTAGGGTGAGTGTTTTGATACATGCATTACTAATTAACTGTGAAAAGTTTTGAACAGGCCCAATATCTGTGTGTGTGTCTGTGTGTGTGTGTGTGAGTGAGTGTGAGAGAGAGAGAGAGAAGTGCAATAGCTACCTTTTATTTGAAAGGTCATAAAAGGGTAGAAAAACATTTCCAACCCATGAAGTTAACCATACAACCATACCACAGTTTTGGAATATAACCTTTCGGTATCCCCCCTCCCTCCCCTTCCCCCTCCTTTTTTTTACAAGATGTGATGCTTCATGTCAAAGACAGTATTCCATATCATAACTCATTTGACATAACTTCAGGTGATGCAAATTTTTTATAACACTTGTTTCTCCTTTTACCCCTCCTCCAATATATTTTTTTCCTCCAGACAATAATGACTTCAACCTGGAAAAAGGCTTACGGCTCAGTCAGAACTAGCCTAAATCTAACCTTCAGTTTGGAGTCTTGGATAATGAGGTAAAATATGTATTATTCACTCTACTACCTTTGGACTCAAATGACAAAAGGAAGTGAATATTCCAGGCCCAACACATTCTTAGTTTAGGAATCTCAAGAGACATTTTGCAACTGTGCTATTGCAGCTTGATTTTTGGACAGTGAGGAAGAAATAATGATACTTTTCATGGATTTTAAAAGGTGTTTCTATGGCTCTCTGGCAGCCTTAAACAAGTCTTAGCACTGGTAAATAAACGAACTGTTAAGCCACTTTAACATCTGAAAAATAAGCTGCAGGTCCATTATCATCCGAACATGTTTCACTCTTCCCGGTGTCAAATCTCTAGGCTGTAATTTTGAGGTAAGGTGAGTTTTCAGTTCAACATTTCAAGTAGCTCCTTACAGAGCACGGAATGAAAGAAAACAGTTAATCTTAAACAAAAGAATATAAATAAATGCCACATGAGTGTTCTTGTGAATTAGTTCTGCTAATGCTAATTAGAATGATCATTTGTCCAGAAAAAAAAACCCATGGCAGATGACTTTTCTTTGCAGTTGGATTTATTGCAAAGTATAATATGACAATCGTGTACACTAGAATCTAGTTTACTAGCCATCACAATATCTGGATGAACTTCTAGTTCCAGTTTATAAATACATCACTCTTTTTTGCTTCTTTCAGAGAAAACGTACTCTGCCAAATGCAAGTGTGGATACATGCCAGACTTCCCCACTGCTGTTTGAACCGCAGCTGAGCAAAGTGAGGTAGCCCAGGTAATGTTGTGTAGGCAGGGCAACGGCACACTTCCATAGAAGCCTCTTAAGTGCTTGTCAGGTGTAAATCAATGTCATCATTGACACGTGGAGGGACCTTTGCAGAAATGCAATAGCTGTCCTGTTCAAAGGAACCCTTAACACCTCCTTTATTGACCCAACCCATGCCCAAAATGAACAGCCCCTGCTTGTTTTCTACAAGGCACATCCGCACATGACATGCATACAGTAGGGCTGAGTGTAAGGGCTTGTCCTCACTGGAACAAAATGTGAACTCTAGGCCAGTGCTGTCCCAGACATGTCCCACTTTAAACAAGAACACACGCACCCTGCCCCGATTCAGACTTTCCAAGGATCGAAAGTCCCCATGTTTTAACGGAGGGGGATCTGGGACAATAATGGTATGGGGAGCATGTCATGTTGATATCCCTGCGTTAATGGGGAGGCAGGCAAATGCAAACCCCACATTTTGATGTGGTGTGGACAAGCCCTAAGAGTCAAATTACAAACAGGTCTAAGAAACACCTGTTTTCCGAACAAGTGGTTATGGGAAAGATGATGTGAAGTGGAGAGAAGTGGAGAGGAGAGTTGCCTAAGGGATCCTTCTGCCACTTTTCTGCTCTATATTGTCCCTTTTTGTGGAAAAGGAGCTACTGGGGAGTTGTTAAGCATGTTTGTATGCATTGCCTAGTCTGATCTTCTCTTATGCTGTTGTACCGTCCAAGTTTGATAACGTGCAAAAGGCTGGTTAAAGGGGTCAGTTGCAGATAATTAGTCAAAGACTGCTTTGAATCAGAGGTTTTCAGAACAGAACAAGTTGCCACCTTCCCACAAAGATGCCACCATAGGCAGGCACAGCACGTCATCAGAGTGTGCACCTAGGGAATTTTTTATTTAAAGGCAAACATTTATTGAATACATACTCATACTCAACCATAAAGGACATTGTTTTCATTCACCAAACAAACTAAAGAAACTCCCTGCCCTATACTTCGTTGGTTTCTGTGGTTTGGCTGCCCACGTGTAGGACTCTGAGGGATTTCTGAAACCCCTTGATCAGATAAAGGTAAACATGTGTCCTGTTCGCGAGATGCTACAAGACAATCTTTATTCTTACTGCTTTGAATAAACGTACACAGAAGCATGTAACTCTTCCAAAAGCATAAAAGGGAAAACACCCTTGAAAATAATGCCAGCTGTTTACTGTCCATCAAAAGGATGTTTTAGGAGAAGAGGGGTTTAAACTGCAGAACCGAAAACGGCCAGTTTGGAAAGGTTAACTTTGCTCGGCTAAGGTGAACCCTTCGGTGGTGGGTACTATTACTAAGATTCCGTAGTTATCCTCCGCACTGAATAAAAAAAAATATTCATGCCTTTAGGGGTTGTAGGGTCCTTGCTGTGATTTACATAACTTGCTGTCAGCTGGCATGGCAGACACCAATTATAGGGAACTTTGGAAAGGCGCTACCTGTAGCTCTCAGTGGAAGCCATGTTTCTGTTGTATTAAATCTGTACAGAAATGACAGTGGGGGGAAAGGAGAAAAAAATAAATGGTGCTGTGAATGTTACAAGTAAACCTTTGGGAACAACAATGTAAGTAGGAGAGTGATACAGATAATGCGGTTTTTCTTAGTGTAGCACTGAATACCCAAAGTCAGGAAAATGGAAATACAACACACACACACACACACACACACACACACACACGCACGGATATATATAATAGTCACTCTGCAATGTCAATTGTGCCAAGTAAATCCCTAGAAAGCTAAAAGGAATGTTACGATTTTGCTTAGAATGGAAAATAGGTTTGACTGGTCAGGTACCGGTAATAAATTAACAAAAAAAAAGTTAGTTGCACGAGTGTTGCTAGTCATGTTGCAGTATGTTTCCAAATAAGACACTGGATAGAATTTAATTTCACCCATGCAGATCTTACAATGTGGGACCAGGGCCACCCAATTACTGATGGACTTGACACCTGATCATGGATCTACTTTCCAAGGAGCAGCCACTACCTGCTAGATTCATAGCCACTTTTGCAGATCCAGGTATCTTTTCTTCTCCCCTGCCTTGATTCAGTCCATTGGCACCATAAGCTATAAGCCAGTCCATTGGCTCATAAGACAATAGGTTGCTGAGTCCTTCCTCTGTTCCCTGAATAGTGGCATCAAGACCTGTTAATAGCTGGACTTGGCTTCCTGAGTTCAGGAGATTTCCTGAGAGATGGGCCATTAACAGAGAAAAACACAGGGAGGTGGACCATTAGCAAAGCAATGCCTGTACCAGCTGGTAAATGGGTGGATCGCCTCTTGAGCTCTTTGATGGTTAGCAGATACAAATCAGAGTGGAGAACTTTAGGATCTCAGTTGGGGATGATATGGGCTGGAGGAAAATAGTTGCAGTTGGTGGAATGCGGCAAGCTGGGGAGAGCATGCATATTTTTGAATCCAAGGTGGCTGTGGCTATGGAAGAAGCAAGAAGCTTTTATGGGTGTCAGTGCTGTAAGCATCATATGCTCTGGTTGTATATATGTGTAAATAAACCATATATCATAAAGACACCCCAAGCTCCACTGTGCCTCATTCCCAAAGGAAACATGAACCCTGAGTAAGAACCCTGAAACATTGCACCACTTGGAGATTGGGGTGGCATGTAACAATATTGTTCTAGACTCATGCTTCAGGTTTATTGTTACAGCTGATAGCAAAGAGCCCGTACTTCTAAAATTATTGCCTGCCAGAGCTCTAGCCACACTCCTCACTCTTCTGAGGACTGCTTCATCTTTACTTTCCACACTGCTTTGGCCTGCATTATCTCATTGCATCCACTGGTTTTCTCTGCGTCTTCAGTGCAGTTTAATTTTGCTGAAAAACTTCAGAGGCACAGTACTTTTACCCAGAGTCTTTGGCCCCTTTATACCCAGAAAACTGGAGTTCTCCCTGACCTTGGAAAAGGCTGGAGAAATCTATTCTGATCTCCTCCCCGCCCTGCTCCATGTTTATGAACGAGTCCTGGTGAGCTTTGCAGTCTAGGAGAACTAGAGGCAAATAATTTTATAGAGTGTTTTTGCATATATTATTAAGATTCAAGCCCTGATTCTCTCTCCCCCCCCCCACAAGAAAACATTATAAATAGTGTCTCAAAAACCTGTGATATCCACTTTGTTAAGTGTTGGGTTCAAGAGATTAAGGGCAATGACTGGCATATAGTTCACTTTTATTTCCATCTCGCTGCAACCTCACATCGCTATACATCTGTTTTGTTGATTCAGAAGAGCACTTGAGCGCCTTTACAGTTGATTTTGACAAGTGCTACAATTTGATATGGGTAGATAATTCTTGCTGAGATGATTTCGAAGTACAGAAATTATAATTTTGAGTAGATATTACCTTTCTTTATGATCAGAAATTTCATGTAATATACTGTGCACTTAAGCATCTTAATCACATTTTTCTCCCTCTTTTTTATTAAAAAAATGTTACATTATTTTCGTCTAATCGAGCAAAGTATTGCAAATTAAAATATTGTTCTAAATATATATGGGTCCCCTCCCCCTTCCTCCTGCTTGGTGAAGAAGATCCTTTAAAGAACAACAACCAAAAAAAAAAGGAACATTAAAAATGTTCATTCCTAACCTTCTCTTCAAAACTATTTGGTTTGGGATTTAATTAAACAGTAAGACATGACAGACTGTACAGGAGGGCTCATTAATGCACACCTTGGGTGCATTTCACCTCCTGCTTCTTGCACAGCTGAGGTGTGGATTAATCAGCGCTACCCCTTGGCCCAGAGCATTTATTGTGATTATAAAATGACCACTTGGAAAAAAAAATAAAACAAAATGTTCCAACGCCAGGAAAGATCATCCATCATGCCTGATGATTAGGAGTTAAGAGCAACATTAAAAGGAAGAGGGGGGAGGAAGCTGTTCATGTTTTATGCAGTGTTGCAAACAGAGTTTTCCTCCTGTTTGGAAGAACTTTATGATTCTTCAAAAGCTTTTTTGTTCAAAGCATAATCATGCTTTGGCAAAGCATAATCAAAGATGTAACAGGACAGCTTCACATCAGATAGTGGTAAAGGTAAAGGTAAAGGACCCCTGACAGTTAAGTCCAGTTGCGAACGACTCTGGGGTTGCGGCGCTCATCTCACTTTACTGGCTGAGGGAGCCGGCGTTTGTCCGCAGACAGTTTTTCTGGGTCATGTGGCCAGCATGACTAAGCCGCTTCTGGCAAAACCAGAGCATCACATGGAAACGCCATTTACCTTCCTGCTGGAGCACTTTGCACTTTGACGTGCTTTCGAACTGCTAGGTTGGCAGGAGCTGGGAACGAGCAGGAAATGTTGCAGGGATTCAAACCACCAACCTTCTGATCAGCAAGCCCAAGGCTCAGTGGTTTAGACCACAGTGCCACCCACATCCCATTAGATAGTGGTACTATAGCCTATTCATCCAGAGTAGATGTGATGGGAGAAGCCACATTTGTTTAATCATGTGCTCATCCCATTTATTTATAAAGCTGACAGTGGGACTTTTGCAGGTAAAGGGTGCTGAACCCTCATCCACCTTGTCTACCTGGGCTCCATCAACTCAGATATTTTTCTTTCAGCCCAGATCACTTTTGATAACGGATCCAACATGTAAAAATCAGACCCAAACCTGTTTTATATTTTAACCGAAAATGTCCAAATAGAACCTCAGAATTTATGAATGTAGAGCATGGGATCTACTGCTGGTTTTTGGTCCCTGCCCCAAATGCAGCCTTTGCCACCCATAGCCAAAAAAACAATAGCTAAGGATTGTATTCCTCTGCAGATGAAGGACTTCAGTTGACAGAATAGGGAGGAAGGTGATTTCCACTATGTTCCTCTTCCCCCGTACAATCCTCCCCACCTCTTCCACTGTTCCAAAGAATGCGCTAGCCATTGGTTGGTTGCGGGGCGTGTGTGCCAGGGGTGGACTTTGGTCTTTCAGATTTCACCAGCACCCTGCCAGAGGCCAAAAATGGGTGCCCCCAACTCTCACTTTCCATTCTACTCAATTCACCATGTCATAGTTGTGACACCTTGCAGTGCCCCCTAGGCTCAGTGGGGTGGAACTGGTCGTGCTGCCCTAAATCCACCTCTGGGACTGTTAAGGGCCTGCATGGAGAGGACAAACTGGCTAAAAAATCCCATCCTTCCCCACAATGCTGACGGAGGCCTCTGCTGAGGGCAAGGATATAACCCCATGTTGCTACCCCAACCAGTAATTTAAGCACTTGTCACCACTGAGAATTATCTGTGGGCAAACCACATTCAAATGAATTGAAGCCGCACATCAATTCTTAACTCTGCCTCCATTTATTTAAGTGGCGCTTATGTTGAAGATGCTTCTGGTAGGCTGACTTCTCTCATTTTGCCATATCTCTGTTCTCATCCTGGACCCAGATCCAAAGCTTAGTGATGCCAAGAAGGCACGGACATATAACACCAGTTCTGGCCCCAACTACACTAGCTGCCTGTTTGTTTTTGGAGTAATTCAAAGTTCTTGTTTGTTTATACAGTATGGCTCTGGGCAAACATGCCTACAGGACTGCCTTTCCCCTTTGAACCTGCCCAGACATAAGACCATCATCTGAGGGCATCCTCTGCAGTAGTTCCCTTTTTATAAAGTGCTCTCCCCAGAGAGGCCTGCCTGGTGCTAACCTTGTCATGATACTGGTGCCATGCAAAGGTGTTTTTTTGTTTGTTTCTCAGGGCATTGGGTAGCACAACATGATGCTGTACAACTAAATCTGTTTTTACTATGATTTCAGCATTGCAATTTTTTAGTTTGGTTATAAATAGCTTCATGACTTTGTGTGTGTGTGGAAAGCAATGTATACATATCCATCCAACCTTACTCCACTGAAAAAATATTGGGAAATAGAACCAGTAGCAACAGTTCTCAGCTATATTGACCGAGTGGAAAGGAGGCAGCCCGATAATTACCTGTGTGTCAGCGGACTTGATCGGAGGCCCCAGATGTTCCTTCCAGAGAGGACTATGGAAACTGATCCATTCGAAAAAGATAGAATTCAGCTTCGAGATTTGTAAGTTGAAAACTAGTCAAGTTCCCAGCTGTTGGTGCGCCCCCCCCCGCCCCCACCACAGATTTTTTCTCTCAAGAGGAATATAGCCCAAAGCTCAGAAAATGCTAAAAGGGACTTGTCGTAAAAGCTGCTCAATTGTGGAGAAGTGTTCATGGTCCCCAAAGAGCAGAACAGAGGGAGATAGTAGCTGGAGGGGTGGGAAACAATCGTCAAAAGATAACAAAGGAAGGAGAGGGCTTAGAAAGCTGTGGGAATTGCAGGATGGTATGTAACAGAAAGAAAATTATTAGAGCAGCAGGATGGAATGGTGTTTTGTTTTGGGTTGTTTTTTTAAAAAAATCTAGATCCCAGCCATGCCTCAACAATCAGGATCTGATTGCATAAAGCTAGTGTGGCGTAATGGTTAGATTGTTGCACTATGACCTGGGAGAGACCAGGGTTCGAATCCCCACTCATCCATGAAGCTCATTGTGTGACCTTGGGCCAGTCACCATCTCTTAGCCTAACCTACTTCACAGGGTTGTTGTGAGGATGAAATGGGGAGAAGGAGAACCATGTACATCACCTTGAGCTCCTTGGGTGATAAAGATATTATATAATTTAAAAAAAATCATGTTATTTTAAAAAATAATGGGAGCAGCTCTTCAGTAATGCAAGAAGCTGTGTCAGTAAGAAAATTCTGCAAGCATGAACCAGTGCTCCTGAAATAAGTTACATTACAAATGACTTTAACTATACTCAAAACAAAATAAAATAAAAAATTCTTTCCAGTAGCACCTTAGAGACCAAATAAATTTGTTCTTGGTATGAGCTTTCATGTGCATGCACACTTCTTCAGATACATTGAAACGGAAGTCACCAGACCCTTAAATATAGTGAGGGAGTGGGGAGGGGTATTACTCAGAAGGGTGGTGGGAATGGGTGATCAGCTGATAGGTGTGGAAAACCTGTTGACGACTCTTAACGGCTGCAATTAGTCTTGCAGGGAAAGGCAAGGGGTGAGATGGCTAAAGATACCTTTGTTATGTATAATGAGATAAGAATCCAATGTCTTTCTTCAGACCAGGTTTCTCCATGGTTTTAAGTTTGGTGATTAGTTGCAATTCAGCCACTTCTCTTTCCAGTCTATTTCTGAAATTTCTTTGTATTAAGACAGCTACTTTGAGATCTTTTATAGAATGTCCTGGGAGATTGAAGTGTTCTCCTACTGGTTTCTCTGTCTTGTGATTCCTGATATCAGATTTATGTCCATTTATCCTTTGGCGTTGGGTTTGGCCTGTTTGTCCAATATAGAGAGCTGAAGGGCTCTCTAAAGATACTTTAACTATACTGTTTAAGATTCTTGACATTATTATTATTATTATTTAAAAGATTGATTGGGAATGTTTTTTTTCTTGTTAAAATTTCTGGGGGGGAAATGTTAAGACTGTGTAATGTTAATAATAATGATGATGATAATGATAATGATGATTGATATTGAATAATAATAATAATAATAATAATAATAATAATAATAAGAAGGAGAAGAAGAAGTCCCAGCATTGACTTTGGTGGTTCTTTTTCCTCATAAAAGAACTACAGTCTGTGCTTTATTTGCCATTGTTGCTTTTTTTCTGAATGAACATAAAAATGATGAGCCAGCTTTTAGTGAATTATTCTTTTTGCACTGCACTTTGCTTTTTCTACGGAGTTTAGAGTGCATAATTAAAATCATATCACTGATTTGTGTCCAGCTGGATTGTGTGTGTGTGTGTGTGGTTTTTTTTACTCATGTGAATAATTTCCACGCAGATAAATAATCTTGCTGAGGTCCATTGGACTTCACATAAGCAAGGGCAGCACGGGTAGTTAGTGTTTATAAGATCAATCTTGGAAATAGCAACGTACAGGCAAAGCAATGCACTGTAACTCATGCCTAGCTATAGATACATAATATATTGCTTTGAACGAAGTCTCCTCTTGTGTTACATTTGTATTCATATATGTCAAAAATGCAACGTTGGTTCTTTTTAAAATAAATTGGAAGTGCTAGTCTATAGTGTATGATTATTTTATTAACTGATAAATCAGCCTGCTCTCAAGGGCATGGGAGAAATAGATTTATTTAATTTACAAATAAACTCTATCCATTTAGCATTCCCTTCCCTTGTTGGAAATATACGTTGTAGTGTTGCTTGCCACTGAATCTCTTAAGCGGTGCAAGGTTCCTGGGGTTCCAGGCGTTTACCCGGGGTTTGTGCTTCCTTTTGGAAATGAGGCACGGCAGACACTGGGGTGTCTTTTTGATATATGGTTTATTTACACATATATAAAATCTGAGCCTACAATGGGGTTCACAGCATCAGCACCCCAAAAGGGACTTGTTTTCCCCCTAGCCACAGCTTTGGATTCAAACACACATCAAACATTGCCCTCAAATGCTGCTCTAGACTCTCTCTCCAGCTTGTTGCTTTTTTCACCCCTAGGTCACATCACTCCTAAACACTAAACTCTGGCTTTTGTCCTCCTCGCTATCTGTGAGCTGAGGGAGGGGCGCCACTCATTTGCCATCTCCCACAGGGTCCCTTCCTTTGTTCTCCTTACACCTCTCACCAGGAGGCTAGCCGGGCTATTCCAAAAATTAGAAGCCTCGGTTAGATCTTAACACTTGCTGGATCCAGGCATTACAAGAGTCTGGCACCCAGTTTAACATCTCAAACCCCATAACAGTATTAACAACCACAGGTGCTTACAGATGGTTAAGCATTTTCTCAGATATCAAAGCAAAAATGGTGCTTGTTGACCCTTTCCCTACAATAACACACAAAATATGAAAGCTCTCACTTAACTGTGAGGGGCTTGAAGCAGTGGCATAGCGTGGGTTGCCAGTGCCCGGGGTAGCGGGCGCATTCAACTGCCTAATGACATCTGCGTCACCCAGGAGAGTGTCTCTACAGAGATAAGAAAAGAAGAGTTGTCCCTTTGTCTGGAGAGCTCACTTCCTGGTTCGCATGGAGATGCCATTTTTAATGGAGCCCAGTGACAAAAGTGTGCAGCTGTATTAAGGCAGCAGTGGATGTTGAAATTTTGCATCCCTAACAATTTTGTGCCTGGGCAACCACCCCTGTGCCCCCCTCCCACTACATTAGTGATTAAATTCCTTTGGTCCTATGTTTCAGTTTTCTGCAAACAATGCTGTTACATACTATATTCAGTTTCATGATTGGCAGACTTGGCCGTTGGCTCTCTGAGTTGTCCCCCCATTCTCAATAAGGTTTTAAAATGTAGCTATTTTAATGTTATGGAAGTGGTTAGGGCAAATGAAACCCAGAGCAAGGAGGGTCTGTCCATTACCCAAGCATTCTGGCAGATGATGTCATCACTCCTAGTCTAGAAAAGTCTCCTCCGTTTTCTCTCCACTGCACCATCGGTTGTTTCACAGAGGGTGTGTGTGTGTGTGTGTGTGTTCCACCAGGTTTCTAATACAGTGGTAACTCGGGTTATGAACTTAATTCGTTCCGGAGGTCCGTTCTGAACTGAACCTGTTCTTAACCTGAGGTACCACTTTAGCTAATGGGGTCTCCCGCTGCCACCGTGCCGCCAGCGTGTGATTTCTGTTCTCATCCTGAGGTAAAGTTCTTAAACCAAGGTACTACTTCTGGGTTAGCGGAGTCTGTAACCTGAAGCGTCTGTAACCTGAGGTACCACTGTATACTTACTATGATAACTTTCAGGAGCATTGCCCTCCTTCGTGTGCCTTCTCCACGTGAGGTCTGGAGGGTGGCAACATAAGAACAGGCCTTCTCCGTAGTGGCTCCCCATTTGTGGAATGCTCTCCCCAGGGAGGTTCGCCTTGTGCCATCATTAAATAATTTTAATTTTAAGTACCAGGTGGTGCTTTCTTCAGCCAGGCCTTTGGCTGATTTACATTCTACAGCCTTTTAAATGTGTCTGTGGCAAGGAGGGTTATTGTTTTGATGTTTTGTTTTACTTATTTACTTGTTTTTATCCTGTATTTTATTCTGTGAACCACCCTGAGTTCTTATGACATATAAATTTAATAACCAACCAACCAAGCAAATCTCCAAATGTCATTTTCATGTGCCATTTCCCCCCTGTGACTCTTTAGTCATTTTAAAAAACTTACTGCCTCACATGCTTTTATAAAAATGCATCTTGAGAAATCCAGGTGTATAGATACTTTCTGATTCCATAAGGAGTTGTGTGGTAAATAATTTGATTAATAATGGCCATGATCCAGCCCAGATGAACCACATTTATGTCCCAACACAGGCTTACAGTGTCGCTTACTTCTTCTGAATGTAGAACAACTCTATGCCTCAGATCAGTATTTCTTTGGCTTTATGGATAGGTAATCACTAACACCTGAGAATATGCATTTTAGCCGAAGAGTAAATGGGTGTTTCATTTCAGTATATAGACCGGTACTCTGCTGAGTTAAACTTGAGCTACTGTTTGTATTTATCTTGCTAATACACATTTGGCTTCATTTGCTAATTCATACTACTAACTGATTTAACGGCTATGCTAACATGGGATAAAGATAGTATAAACGATAAATCCTTATACCTCAGTCTGTAAACCAGCCTCTAACTGAAGACTATTTCATAGATGATATTTTCAGGAATAGACTTGCTGAAAGCCAGCATGGGATTTCCTGGATATATCCAGAATAGCAAATGTAACATGTGAGTGGTCTCCCTGTACGTTTGTGGCATAATACTGCGTTCAGGCAATGTTCTCCATTGGGCATAACCTGCCCTGTTCTCTGGCAGGAAGGGGGTGCTATTGAAGTCCTTGACTTTGAGGTCTCAATCAGGAAGCATGAGCGAGAGGTGCTTTCTGTTTTAATACTTCATCTCTGCCATCCGAAAAGGGAGCCTGCATACCGTCCCTGTGGGAATACATGTTGCTCTCCTCACACTGGGAAATGCAGAAGCCCAGTTAGCATCCAGCTTGTCAATCTAGGCTCCTGGTTGTTCCTTTCTGGCTGTGCCCGTACCTGCCCCACACTCGAAGTCACGTATGTTGCCAGGTGTGTGAGTTTGTGGGAAGTAATAATAATAATAATAATAATAATAATAATAATAATTTTTATTTTAATATATTATATTATTATTGTGCCCCAACATATACTGAAACATAATAAAACATCAATAAAAACATCTTTAGATGTTGTCAGGGGTTGGACTGAGGAGGAATGATGGCGACCGTCCCCCCCCCCCTTCCCTTGAACCTTCTCGAGAACAGGAAGACAGTATAGATTTAGAACAGTGGTTTGCAGAAGGGCATAGTTCAGAGGCTGCAGAGGGGAGAAGCTGGGAAATATTGGAAGAGGAACAACAGGAAGAAGCAGTAGCAGGGGAGAGACAGCTAACAAACTCAGTGTCTTTGGAAAGCATTCCTGACCCCCCCTCCCAGGACCAGGCACGCATTGAGGGTAGTAGAACAGAGAGCTCAGAGGGAGAAAGCTCAATTAGCCGACGCAGGGGTGACATAGATTAGGGGAGACATAGGGGGTGGGACTTTACTTGGAGCAAAGCCATTATTTAGGGAAGGCTGCATTCCTTTGTCACTCTCTGTGAATTATTGAATATATTGCTTGGTAAGAACTTTAATTGTTTCTCTGATTCTTGGCTGTCATCGTGGGAGGGACCGGATTCCCCGAAGCCTGACAGATCTGTTTTCTAAAGGTTGCATAGTTGCTTACCTCCTTGACATCTGATGGGAGGGTGTTCCACAGGGCGGGCACCACTACCAAGAAGACCCTCTGTCTGGTTCCCTGTAGCCTCACTTCTCACTGTGAGGGAACCGCCAGAAGGCCCTCAAAGCTGGACCTCAGAGTATGGGCTGAATGACAGGGGTGGAGGCACTCCTTCAGGTATACAGGGCCTTGGCCATTTAGGAAGTTAAAGGCCAGCACCAACACTTTGAATTTTGCTTTGGACCCATGCTGCACCTAGTTAAGCCTGTGAGGTCAGAGATTCCTCACTCCTGCTCAAGGGGCACGATTTCCCTCCCAACAGGTTCCGAAGTCATTTCTCAGAAAAGCCCCTGCTTCTGGCCACCCCTGGGAGGGCTGTCAGCTCAGTGGTTTAGCACATGCTTTTCATTTGAAAGATCCCAGCTTCAACTGTGGAATGCCCAGTACAGATAATATAGAAAGCGAGATGAACCTATGGTCTGACTTATTATGCTCCCTTTTTGAGACGTTGCCTAAGAAACAAGAAAGGAACTTAAATTCATTTACACCTGTACTTGCCATTTCAGCACTTGTCGCACGCAGCAACATTCTGACTGCTATGCCTACAAATACAAGCGGTTGCTTTTATTCATCTCGTACATTATCCAGCCACAGCCAATGTTTTGTTAAGAACTTCATACAAACTTTGTAGTGACTTTTCTTGTTGAGTTAAAAATAAAATAAAAATCAGATGCAGATTTGGTCACCTCTTCAGTCTGTATCAAATTTCGGTTTCAACATCTTAAGAAAAGAATGTAGTGTATTAAATAAGCATGTATTTATCCTCAGCAGACATCGCCTTCCACATCTATAGCTGCTTCTAAAATAGCAAAAAATTAAAAAAAAAAATACTCCCCCGAAACTTTACTATGGAACGAAAGAACAAAGGTTCCTGTCAAGTCATTATGTCATATTATTGTTTTTCTATGAATATGATTCCAATAATGAAGTCTTAACGTTATCGTTAAGCAGGCTAAAGTGAGGTACAGTAATAGCATCTAGTGAAATAACATTTCTTTTTTTAAAAAACAACAACAATAACAACAACCCAAAACTAAAACCCACATTTCTGTTTATATCTGTTGCGGTTTGAATTAATTGTTTATTTATGCTACTGGTTCTGGTTTTTCTTCCGGTGCAAATGTGCACAGTATTGCCTACAATATATACCTGTATAACTTTCCCAAAGCGGTATAAAGTTACATTAGTTAACGCGGGTGAGTTTTCCCCATTAAAAACAACACAAAATGCCCCATAAGTGGCATTTCTGGAACCCTGCTTACAAAAGGTGGGAGATATCAAAGTTGTCGCCGGGGTCCCTTAGCCTGTCACGTCTACTTTCCCCATGGAAATTACATTTCTATTTTCCTTTGGCACTTCAGAAAAATATCCCCAAAATGTTCAATGCCTTTAATTTAATGAATGCAATATTTTAAATGGAATATATTGAAAATGTAAAGGAACCCTGCGTGCCTTTTTCCCAATATGATTAATATTTTATTTTTTAAGAAAAGCAAATTAAAGAAAAATCCCCAACCTAAGGTCAACAGTGCCTGTTTAAGGGAACTATCATATTCTATTCTCTTCAATGCCCTGTCTTTTTCGGAATATTAATGGGGGAAAGAGTGACAAGAATGACTTAGACGTACATGTCAGGAGAAAGGGTCAGCTCTTGGCAGTAGGTTGTTAATTCACATCCATTAATGAAATTTATCCTCCTTACTGCTCCTTCTCTCTCTCTCTCTAAATAAAAAGGTCCTTTTTTGAGAGAACATCATGGACTTTTCACAGAAACTGAGAAGGGCCACAGGGGCAGGCCGAGGTAAGAGACTGACAATCTTCAGGTGATTAAGGAGACTCAAAGGCTACGTAGACCTACAAAATGAATAACTATGGACCCAGAACCATGCCATAAGGCTCAATGGCTTGTGATTTGCAAGTTGATAAGACAAGAAGATTAATAATGCTGCATGATAATGGCTGCTCCCTCTCAGCTGGGGAGATGGTAATGATCTGATATTGCTGTAGGAGCAGTTCAGTGTGCTGCAGAGAGGAGGGTGCAGATTCACTCATCCCAATTGGCCCCCAGGATATAGAGATTTTGAAAAATGGGAATGCAGTTACAATTTTAATTAGATATAAAGTTTTTAATAATTTTGCTGAAATGAGGACTTCAAAGAACATATTTTGCAGCATTCAGGCCCATAACTCCTGAGTGACAGTTTTGGTTAATTTGCAAGTTTTCAGATCAAACTTTGCCCCTGGCTCCATGCTGAGGGTAAAGTAAAATGTCAATTTCTTTCCTCAGTGATCTCAAGCATCTTATTTAGGCAGGTGTGCTGAATTCTCTTATTCGGGAGATGTTAGCGGAACAAAACTACTCATTAAAATATATGCTTCAGTGTTTTTTTTTATTGAAAAGAAAAAGAAGAAGAAAAAAAATTAGCCACATAAATAAAATCAGGAGTAATAAAGGGAATCAATCAGCAAGAAAGATGTACAGCAATATACAGCATAAAATTTTAAAGAAGAATCAGAGTAATATTGTATATGAAAGGTGATTAAATGTTAGCATATGATTATACTGTCATTGCATATTATTATCAAAGAATGTTTAATTTATACCCCTTTCCCCCCAAATTATAGGTAGTTGTGCAAAAGGTTTTTCTCCCCCCTCTTGTTCTAGACCTCCCACCCAAACCGGAAACCATTTATGCTAGAGATTAGAGGTCCTGAATTAATTACATTTGATATCCTGAAGTACATTACTTTTTTGGCAGCCTACAAGCACTAATAATAGAGAAGGGCTGTTGTCAGTCAATTGATAGTCGTGATTCCGCTCCTGCCTCCTCTGTTTTGCTTCCCAACTCTTCTAGCAACTTGCAGGGAGAAAACAGGCTGCCAGGCAGTGGTTTTAACAAGCATCCTCTCGTGCGAAGCACATTAAAACCAAACAGAAAGGGAAAAGGTGCTACAATGCAGAAGCAAACACAGCAAATTGGTGGAAGTAAGATGCTTGTCATGCCTTATATACGGAAACATTTCCTTGTTGGAGACACCACCTTGATGAGCAACTTGATGAGACTCTCTCTCTCTCTCTCTCTCTCTCTCTCTCTCCTTTTCTCCCTCTTTTGCATCCCAGGGGTATATGTGATGTTACTTTGTTTTCAGCGCAAGACTGCTGAAGGAGCCCCTCTCGGTCGCCAGCAAAAGGGCCAGCTCCACGAATCGTCTCCAAGGTCAGTGCTGTGGGATTTCCCTGTGCTTCCTCAACGACAGTGTTGAAACATCGGAACAATGGAACCTGACTGCTCAAAACTTCTCAGAGCATTTACAGGTAGAAGTTTGCAAGTTTTGGATCATTTGAACTAGCGGTGTTAAAAGCAGCCTGAAATTAATCCGGACAACAAGCTTCATCTGTTATTTATGCTAGGTCTGATGCTTAGTGTCAGAAGCACTCCAAAGAATATTTAAACAGACCTTGAATAAAAAGCATGCACAGGGAAGAATCGATGTTGTCATCTCTGTAGGATGAATGTTGCTATTCTGCATTTCCCCCTTCCCCCCATCACTTCTGCTCTTTTTGAAAATCTCCTTGGCACGCCAAAACACTTCCGCAAGCTCCTGCACGATGGAGTTCTTTCCGTGCTAAACATCACCTCGTAGGTAGTGAGCTCAACGCCCTTTCTGGCGTGCCTCAGGAGACAACTAACTACAAAGTGAAGCATACAAGGCCTAGAGTCCACTAAGAGACACTTCACACATGGACTCCCCCCTCTTCCCCTGCCCCCACAGATTTTTCTGGGTAGGGGGAAATGGTTTTTAAAAAGCTTAATGTGTGAAGAAGGCACAGGATTGTATGTGTTGGGAAGAGGTTGATGTGAACCACAGCAAAATATGATTGCACATTTCCTCCCCATGAATTATTGTATGCATATCCCTCCTCCCAGTGCTTTTCCTGCATAGGGATAACGGCCACATCATGTCCTCGCATTTACATGGGGGAGCCTTTATTTGTGTCCACACATTTTGCTTTATTCAGTGCTAGTTCAAATTGAAATAGCATTAACGCTGTGGCAGCACAACTCAGAGAAGCGATGGGTGGGGACAGTGAATAAACTAGCTTTGCTGTTGCCACCAAGTGGATATCTTTAGCCCTCAATAGGGATGCAGGTAGCGCTGTGGTCTAAACCACTGAGCCTCTTGGGCTTGCCGATGGGAAGGTCAGCGGTTCAAATCCCCGTGGCAGATTGAGTTCCCGTTGCTCTGTCCCAGCTCCTGCCAACCTAGCAGTTTGAAAGCACACCAGTGCAAGTAGATAAATAGGTACCACTGTGGTGGGAAGGTAAATGGCGTTTCCGTCCGCTCTGGTTTCCATCACAGTGTTCTGTTGCACCAGAAGCGGTTTAGTCATGCTGGCCACATGACCCGGAAAGCTGTCTGTGGACAAACGCCAGCTCCCTCGGCCTGAAAGTGAGATGAGTGCCGCACCCCATAGTCGCCTTTGACTGGACTTAACCGTCCATGGGTCCTTAGTTGCTTCTACCTCTGATGTGTATTATTATTATTATTATTATTATTATTATTATTATTATTAATTATTTTAAAAGCTAAGGTTTGAGCAATGCACCATACAAACAAAAATAAATAAAAATAACAGGAAAACACATCAGTGCTCAGCTTCTGTTTTTGGAATCCTGGATCTTCCATAGCAAGGGTGTCTTCCCAATGTTGCTGGACTCAGACTCCCATCATCCCTGGCCATTGGCCATGCTGGATGTGCTTGATGGGAGTTGAGTCCCAACAACATCTGGAGGGCCACAGTTTTCCTGTACCTGCACTACAGTCTGGTTGGCTGCTTTCAGTTCTGTCTTAAATAATTTTCTCCCTTTTCCAAATAAGTCTTGCTCAGAGGACTTGAGGCGCTAGCTGTGCAGGACTTAAGTCTGCTATGTGTTCTGAAAACGTTGAGAGTGAGCTTAGAATGGAAGTAAGCCTAATGAAAACCCAAGCCTCCCAGCTTGATTGATATCTTAAATGTTTATCTAACTGGGCTGGCATCCTATACCTTTCAGAATGAAATGTCATTGCATTCTAGTGATTATTGTGAGTGCAGCTGAGGTTTATTTTTTCTTCCGTTGGGGAAAAAAATGTGTGTGTGGTCCTTTGGCTTCCATAGGTGGCACTGGATTTACGGTGCTGTGGGTGGTTCCGTCACACAGGGTGCCAAGCCGAGGGGGCGTGTAACTGAGAAGATCCATTTGGGGGGAACCAATCTTGGCCTTGCACTGCGCACAATATTACGAAAGATTACCAAAGTCCCTCCCTGCCCTAGGTGATAGTAGGGTCCAGCTGCACATGCAGTCTACTGGATCACAGGGTTAAGAACATAAGGAGATCCTGCTACATCAGGCCAGTGGCCCATCTAGTTGCACGTCCTGTTGTCACAGTGGCAAACAAGATGCCTTTGGGAAACCCAATAGCAGGACCTGAACGCAACAGCAATTCTCCCTCCAGCAACTGTTAGTGTGCCACCCACAGTGGAGGATTGCTTTTAATGGTTAATTGAATTCTTTATCCCCCTGCATTCCAAAACCTCTTCATTTGGTCTTTGATTTTAACTCGTGTGTCCACTTTATTTAACCCACCCATCTACCTTATTTTAGGTTTTTTTTAAGAGCAGAAAAGAAGAGAGAGATCTATTCATAAGTAATATGAATCACCTCATACATAAAAAGGACCAAATGTTCATCATGAATGATTAAAACAGCACGCAGCCATGATGCTTTGAAACCCAACAATATTTTGCACAGTATGTACATGTGGTTTATTAGGTGAAATTCAGTAAGGTGAGTGCTCTGTAGCACTTTTCTAGTCTGTTTTTGCAGCTGGATAATCCATCACATTCAGCTTTTCCCACTTCAACCAGTGCTTGTTATAACTCCTCATTTTGTGTCCAAGTGTTAAGATGATGGACAGCATTTGCTGATTCAAATTTATCTGTGCTTTAAAGAGAGAGAGATAGAAAGTTGGATATCAGCTTTCAGATGCCCAAGTTCTTTGCCCTTGTTGACGTGCTTCCCTTTCTGGTTTTGGCATTTATTCACATGAATTATTTTGTTAAAAATATAGAATTTATGAATTACTAGAACACAGGATGAAAATAACCATTTGTGCAACCATTTTATATATAGCCATTATATATAAAAACAATGAACTCTGTTCTCTTACTGTGGATCCTTATGTAGTCAATATGGTTCCATCCCCCCACACAAGAGGGAGGTATCAGCAGACTAAGGATACCCCAAGGTTTGCAGAAGTACAAAACAAAAATTATAGGGGGGGATCCAGCTCATTAAAGACTGGATGTGAAGAGGCCATTGAATGTTTGCTTGCCATTGGGTTGGAGTGGACAAAATAGGGAAAGATGGATGGAATAGCATATCCTGGAAGTGGGCACAGTTGGCTGGCTGAACAACAACACGACAACTTTTGTTGCAAGTTGAACGAGACCCCTTTCTTTGCTCCTCAGTGTCTCAAGAATCAGCCCTACAGTTTGCTGGACCCTGAACCAAAGGAATGGGTGAGAGATTTCAGTTGAACTTAACTCTTGCAGATGTCACAGAACTCAAATTCCTCACTTTGTTCTCAGCATCTCCACCCCCATCGTTCAGCCCGGACACTGATGTCCAGCTCCGAGGGCCTTCTGGCGGTTCCCTCACTGCAAGAAGTGAGGTTACAGGGAACCAGGCAGAGGGCTTTCTCGGTAGTGGCGCCCAACCTGTGGAAATAAACAACCACCTGACTTTTAGAAGACACCTGAAGACAGCCCTGTTTTTAGAACTTTTTAATGTTGGATGTTTTATCGTGGTTTTAATATTCTGTTGGGAGCCTCCCAGAGTGGCTGGGGAAACCCAGTCAGATGGGCAGGGTATAAATAAGAAATTGTTGTTGTTGTTAGCTTGCTCCAAGACTAGGTATATCCCTTCCCTAGTCTTCCTTTTACTGTGGCACATTGCTATTATCCCTCTCTAGGCTTTTGGGTAGTTAGGGAATCTTTCAATCTTTAGGACTAAGTTGTGTGTATGCGCTGAATGCTTATTTGCTGCCCACATATTTGTAACCTTATTGTCTTAAGCAGCACCCATATACTCTGTCCCTTTCATCTCTGTGTAATAAACCAATCTTTTTTTCTATTTCCTGGTGTGACAAGTTATTTAGTAGGCATGGGGCTTAAAGTATAAACACACATTTTTAATGGACATACACCCTGACTCTACTCAAAAGGTTCCATTCCTCCAAAGTCGTACATTGCAAGACTAGAAGACCATTGGGTCTCTTCCAACTCTACAGTTCTATGATTCTGTGATTCTAAGAGGGAACATTGGGTCTCTGCATGTGGTGGACATGTCTGTGACTTCAGATGTACATCTCCTAACACGTCTTCTATGAATGCTGGATACATTTTACTGTGGCACAATGAAGTTATAAACACATGCAGAATAAATGCAGTTCAAGCAGATATCCAGGGCTTCCTTTGTGGTGCCAGTGTGGTGTAGTGGTTAAGAGCGGTGGACTCATAATCTGGTGAACTGGGTTCGCTTCCCCGCTCCTCCACATGCAGCTGCTGGGTGACCTTGGCTACTCACACTTCTCTGAAGTCTCTCAGCCTCATTCACCTCACAGAGTGTTTGTTGTGAGGGAGGAAGGGAAAGGAGATTGTTATTCGCTTTGAGACTCCTTAGGGTAGTGATAAAGCAGGATATCAAATCCAAACTCCTCCTCCTCTTTGATGCGTTTGTTGCACCAGGTTTGACACCCAGTGAGGCAACGAAAGAGTGCCATGGATCACCATCCTGTTGGAGCTCTTGTAGCAAAATGTCAGGAGTAGGGCAGTGAAGTACCGGTAAGTGCTTTATTCAAAGAAACCAAAACAGCGCAGACCTAGTGATCACAGCAACTCTTGTGATCACAGTAGGGTGGAATATAAAAAAAACGTTTTGAAAATGCTTTTTTAAAAATACATTGAATTTTCTATAAGGCTCACCATCGCCATCTAGTGTCACATTAGTTTATTGCACTTAAAACGTTTTATTTGCAGAGTATCTCTGCAAATTGTCCTAGATCTGTTCAAGAAAATTGGAGATATGAAAGGAACATTTCGTACAAAGATTACCATAATAAAAGACAAAAGTGGAAAGGACCTAACAGAAGCAGAAGCAGAACTAATTAAAATTTTAAAAGATGATGCTGTTAAGGTGCTGCACTCAATATGCCAGCAAGTTTGGAAAACTCAGCAGTGGCCAGAGGATTGGAGAAGATCAGTCTACATCCCAATCCCAAAGAAGGGCAGTGCCAAAGAATGCTCCAACTACCGCACAATTGCGCTCATTTCACATGCTAGCAAGGTTATGCTTAAAATTCTACAAGGCAGGCTTAAGCAGTATGTGGACCGAGAACTCCCAGAAGTGCAAGTGGATTTCGAAGGGGCAGAGGAACCAGAGACCAAATTGCGAACATGCGCTGGATTATGGAGAAAACTAGAAAGTTCCAGAAAAACATCTACTTCTGCTTCATAGACTATGCAAAAGCATTTGACTGTGTTGACCACAGCAAACTATGGCAAGTTCTTAAAGAAATGGGAGTGCTGGATCACCTCATTTGTCTCCTGAGAAATCTCTATGTGGGACAAGAAGCTACAGTTAGAACTGGATACGGAACAACTGATTGGTTCAAAATTGGCAAAAGAGTACGACAAGGCTGTATATTGTCTCCCTGCTTATTTAACGTATATGCAGAATTCATCATGAGAAAGGCTGGACTGGATGAATCCCAAACCGGAATTAAGATTCCCGGAAGAAATATCAACAACCTCAGATATGCTGATGACACAACCTTGATGGCAGAAAGTGAGGAGGAATTAAAGAACCTTTTAATGAGGGTGAAAGAGGAGAGCGCGAAATATGGTCTGAAGCTCAACATTAAAAAAAAAACCCTAAGATCATGGCCACTGGTCCAATCACCTCCTGGCAAATAGAAGGGGAAGAAATGGAGGCAGTGAGAGATTTTACTTTCTTCGGCTCCATGATCACTGCAGATGGTGACAGCAGTCACGAAATTAAAAGACGCCTGCTTCTTGGGAGGAAAGCAATGACAAACCTAGACAGCATCTTAAAAAGCAGAGACATCACCTTGCTGACAAAGGTCCGTATAGTTAAAGCCATGGTTTTCCCAGTAGTGATGTATAGAAGTGAGAGCTGGACCATAAAGAAGGCTGATCGCCGAAGAATTGATGCTTTTGAATTATGGTGCTGGAGGAGACTCCTGAGAGTCCCATGGACTGCAAGAAGATCAAACCTATCCATTCTTAAGGAAATCATCCCTGAGTGCTCACTGGAAGGACAGATCCTGAAGCTGAGGCTCTAATACTTTGGCCACCTCATGAAAAGAGAAAACTCCCCGGAAAAGACCCTGATGCTGGGAAAGATTGAGGGCACAAGGAGAAGGGGACGACAGAAGGCGAGATGGTTGGACGGTGTTCTCAAGGCTACCAACATGAATCTGACCAAACTGCGGGAGGCAGTGAAAGACAGGCATGCCTGGCGTGCTCTGGTCCATGGGGTCACGAGGAGTCGGGACACGACTGAACGACTGAACAACAACAACAACAGCTGAGTATCAGGTCTTGCGCCAATGAGCCATTTGCAACGACCAAATGTCCCAACTTTCCCACCGTTCTCTAAGACTCCTCCCCATATCAGCCTAAGATTCCTATTTCTTGTCTCTCTTTGCTCCAACATCTTCATCCCTCTGTGTGTTCTGGGAGACCAGTGGGGAGGGAAGCTGGTCGCAGCAGGAGGGGGAGACTTCCTGGCATCTTCAGCAGTTTGTCTCAACTCTGCCTCTTGACCACCTTCTGCTTCTGTCTCTGCTTCTGCGCTGCTCTTTGCTGCAGCCTCTTCCTACTCAGTAAACGGTTATCTCTTCAGCTTCCGACACCTCTTCCTTTTCCCAGTTTGCACCTTCTTCATCCTCTGACTGCACATCGTCATCCCAACACCAATCCCCTGGCTTTGAGCCTTCTTCCCTTGGGGGTCCCCCAGCTGGTGCCTGCCATCACTTCTCTGCATCCAGCCAGTCCCTAACAGTCCCTGATTTGCAGCGCAAATCTGCATCGTGTCTGCAGAGCTCTCACCTGCGTGTGCATATTACTCCTTTCTGCCCTTAAGCAAGGAATTCTGCACCCAGTTTCGTTACTGCTAAAGGAGGATTAGACTGCGATCCTCTGGACGTTTTCCTGGGAGAAACATACCGGTAACTGAAATTAGAGTGCCTTTTAAGTATCTTTTTTATTTATTTTTACTGAAAGTACATAATTATATGTGCACTAAACATAGTGAGATGTAAATAAAAGAGAGAAAAAGAGAAACAGAACCCATGTAGAAGGGAAAATAAAGGGGGGAAGGGAAAACCCCAAACTGTATACAGTACTTTAAAGGTAAAGGTACCCCTGACCGTAAGGTCCAGTCGTGGACGACTCTGGGGTTGCAGTGCTCATCTTGCTCTATAGGCCAAGGGAGCTGCCGTTTGTCCGCAGACAGCTTCCGGGTCATGTGGCCAGCATGACTAAGCCGCTTCTGGCGAACCAGAGCAGTGTACGCAAACGCTGTTTACCTTCCTGCCGGAGTGGTACCTATTTATCTACTTGCACTTTGACGTGTTATCAAACTGCTAGGTGGGCAGGATCTGGGACCGAACAATGGGAGCTCACCCCGTCATGGGGATTCGAACCGCCAGCCTTCCAATCGGCAAGCCCTAGGCTCTGTGGTTTAGACCACAGCACCACCTGCGTCCCTATACAGTACTTTACAAGGCTGTTGTTGTACTCCACCAGACCTTAACCTATTACAGTATTTGTAATAATGGATTCCAAATACCTGTACCATTGAATCTGTCCATGGCAAGTCTGTGTTTGCATGCAGGTTTTTCATAGGTTGTGAGATTATATAAGCCTTCAATCCAATCATAGAAGGGAGCCACATTTTTGTTTTCCCAATTCATCAGGATCAGTCTTTTTGGCACAGAGAGTCCACTCGTATTGTCCTTAGTAAGGTTCCATGTGCCGGGTATATAATTCAAGAGGATATTTTGCTCTGTAAATGTAAGGTTGTTCCATACAGTTCTGCTGATAGTTTCAGTTGCCTTCTGCCAAAAATCATTCAAAATAGGACAATGAAAAAACAGAAGTTTTCGAGAAGCATTTTAAAAGAAAATAATTTGAAATTACACTGTTAATATCAATTCCACGAATATGTCAATAATGGGTTCATGTTTTGTTTTGTTTTGCCTCACTGTATTGTAACACAAATGCTTGAGTAGGAATAGCCAAGGTGACTTATTTGTGCGGACAAGAGAAAGTATGTATGATCAAGTCAAAGCTAGCAGCAGCATCTGTTTAATTCTCATTGATTTGAAATCAGTGGCACCTAACTGTGTTTAATCCACTGCCTGGATCATGCTCCCTTATCTTTAGGTGCGTAGGGCTTGGGTGAAGAATGCATTTGCTTGGACCGCCGCATATCGTATTTCCATCAGTAGTCATATGGAAAATGTGCACTGGTGGAAATGAACGAGCATAGAGGGGTAGTTTGAGAAATGCAGAGAATCATTTAGAGTGGGAAAGGCCTTGCTGGATTGGGAAATAGAAAAAGAGCAAATTAATTCTTTTAATATATTTTAAAAGGCTTTGATGTTATTGTGAATGGGAAGACGGCCTGTTTTCCCTATGGGCTTCAGATAGCTGGCTGCCACAGGGGTGGAGTGGGTGATAAGTTCTAAAAACCTAGTTAAAACCTCCCCCCCACCTTCTTAAGATATTTCTTGGCTTCATAAACATTTCTAGCTTCTTCTGTTATGCATGTTTTTCCTCAGTGCCTATAGATAAGAGCAAATTGAATAGCAGTGATTGTGCAAAGCTCTCTGTTTTATGTTGCAAAGGAAGTTTTCGGTGCATCTTTGAAAATTCCCTTCGGTGACAATACGCAGTCAGCATATATCCTTGTGGAAAAAGAAGAAGAAGAGATGAAGGTATTAGCCAATCTGATCTATCTAAATATACCATCAGAACTGAGAAAATAATTTGTCATAAATAATGTATTTTTATGTCATCATATTTTATTTCTTCCTAGAATTTCTCTCTCTTTTTGGCAATAGATTTAAATGAAGTAGAAGCTCTCCAATGAGTGGATAGGTTCTTTGCTGTAGGTTGTCAAAACTTTTAAATATTCGTAACCTTGCTTTCTTGCTTTGGAAAAGGAGCTGCTTTAAAAAAAAATGTTTCAGGTGTTTTTCTTTTTAAAGGAACTACAGTACTGTACTACCAACTTTCTGAAAATCAAGAACCGTCTTGCAAAGTCACAAGAAATGATTTTGAAAGGAAAAGGCAGAGAAGCTGTGGCCCTTCAGACATGGTTGGACACCCATCAGCCCCAGCCAACATGGCTGATGTTCAGGGATGGTAAGAGTGGTAGTCCAACAGCATCTGGAGGGCCTTAGGTTCATTGGGTTGCAGTGGCACTGGCTCTTAGGGGCCTAGCCCTTTTGAGGTCCCCTATATTTTTGGCATAGGGGCTGGGCCCCTTCATGCCTCAAAAGCATGGAGTTGAAGCGTGGAGCTGAGTGTGGCCTGCCTCCAGCAGCTGGCTCCTCCTATGGAGGGGAAGGAGGGTCAAAACAGCCTCCTGCCAAGGGCAGTGCCAAGAAGAGGAGGAGGAGCCACTGGCCGTTGAGCCACATGGCCACCACATTTGGCTCCACCCCTGGCTCCTCCAGACATCCTGAGGTCATGTTGTGATGTCACATGTGTGATGTTGCCCCTCCCCAACAACAGTTGCCTTCACAAGCTGGAATCTCTGTTGGGTTGTATCCAGCTAAATAATTGCATGTGGAGAACAACGTCTGCAAATGCAATGAGACTTCCTATGCCTCTCCTCCCCTAAATCTGTCCTAGGGTTTCCTCTAACCCAACAGAGAACACCTGTAGGTGCTGCAAGCAGCACACAAGGGGAGGAGAGGCAGTTGTGTTGCTCTTGTCAAAGTCATTCCATGCACACAATGATTTATTACTACTACTACTATTTATTAGATTTATATACCACCCCTTCATCAAAAGAGATCGGGACAGTTCACAGGATAAACGTGATTTAGCAGGCTACATCCCATTGTGACTATTGTCGATTGTAACCCTTCTCAAACAGCTCCAAAGACAGCTCTTTGTGTTCTGATGAGGTCATGTTTTCTCACATCAGGACACACGCCCTTTCTGGAAAATGTAGTCACTGATCCTGGCTGACATAGACAAAAGCAAGACTTTTAGCACTGCCCTATGTATTCAGAGCAACATGCATCACTTTTGGGTTTTTAGTTGCTGTAACACTCCATCAACGATGTGAGGATGAGGACTAGATTGTCGGTATTCTTAATGCAGGCTTCAAGACGCTCACATTAGAACCAGGTGATGCAGCTGAACTCAGGCACTGAATCTGCACTGAGGACCATGTGGAAAGTATATATGAGAACTGAGGGGGGAGAACAAAATTGCACATCGATAGAAGCCTACACACATTTTACCCACTGACGCTTTCTCCCTTCAAATTTGACAACACCTTGCAAATGCTCCTGGAATAGGTGGCAGTGGCTGCTTACACAGTACTGGGTTAGGCAACAGTTGTGTGGTAGGCCCCAATCCTGGGGCAGCAATGCTGGGCAGGTTGGCTGGCAGTTGGGGATTCCCCTGTCTGCTTTGGTTGCCGGACTTTCGTGTCTATCCAGTTTTGAATTTCAGATAATTCAACCAAGCCGGGTGGATGTGTCCTGTCTGTCCCCTGCTGATAAAAGCTGGTTGTGCCTGACTCTGTCATAATACCTCAGCCCTCCACCAGGAAGCTGAGAGGGATATATATATATACACCCAGTGCCTAAACCAAATCGCACCTACATCTGGAAACAATAAAGTTGTGGCCAATTTTTAAATCACAGAGTGATGTCATGTCCAGTTCGTTCACCTTTCTTAGGTTACGCCTCGTGCCAGGCTGTCTCCCAACACCGCAGGGACCAGTGCGGCCTAGTGGAAATCTGGACTGCCCTTTCCGACATCTCCTGACACCATGCAGACCAGTCTTCTGCTAGACTGTGCTGGCGTGGCCTGCATGGCATTGGAAAACGTGTGTGACATCATGCAACGCCCGATGGCTCCCCCATTCTCGGGGGCAACCCAGTGCCTGTGCTGTCTTAAGAGCAAGCTTTCCCTAGAAGCCCCAAAATCCTGAAGCCAGCATTATTCCTCAACCCGCCCCCCCCCCCAATAACTCTGCATTTGCATGTAGGTGAAGTATTGTGGTAGACCTGAATCTACTACTCTTGAGAAATGGCTCAGTTTGTTGTGTGGTGATCTCATTGCACCATATATTTCCCGTTTTCTTGCAAATGTAAAGATACACTTTCAAGTTTCCTTATACTTCATCATATTTTGCACATCCCTCCTTTTTTTAAAAAAAAATCCAGCTTTTATAATATCAGCATACTTGGGAATGCATGAAAACCAATTTCCTACCAAGTAACTCAGAAAGATCTTAAAAGCTGATACCGTTTCCAAGTACAAAGATACCATTTGGGTAAATTATCAATGTTTAACACTTAGGAGACACACAAAAATGGCTTGTTTGTATTGAGTTAACATAATCTGCCATATTAATTGTTTTCTCCTTTTTTGTCAAAATGCTGCTAATTGTGATCCACTTATCGCCTTTGTTCAAAGCAAAGAATTTTAATTACCTTTGGAAAATGTAATTAATAATAATTACATTATTATAACTGCACAACATTAATTGCAATTACATTACAATAAAGGAACCGAGCTCCATTTGGAAAATGTACAAGTCACTCTAACGAGCTTAAGGCATGACTGAAAATGGTATTTCGCATCGGAATAAGAAGCTCACATTCCTTGCTTGTGATTCTATCACTGATATTTTCTCACAAAATGCCAAACGGCCTCTGTGTTGCAAACTAGGGAGAGTTGGGTTAAGTCTCTGCTTCTGTGTGCAAAATGGCATCTTATTAGACTCTTTGCAATGAGAGGGGGAAATGGTGCATTTTCTCTGACCACTGGTTGTAGTGTTTTTTTTGTGTGTGTGTTTTTTACCCCACCATTAACCCAAATAACTTATCAGGGTTGGGGTGGCCAATCTATGACCCTCCATATATTGTTGGACTCCATCAGCCCCAGCTACCATGGTCATCAGTAGCAGACAGTATTGTGGAGTGTAGGCGCTTACCTGACTTCCTTGCAGGTGAGTCTCTGCTGCTTATGGGGAGGGGCAAAGTGATGGGCAGGGTGGTGCAGTGCAAACACAGCATCAAAGCCAATCCAGCACTTCCACCAGTGTATTTACAACCCCATGCTGCGTGCAAACCTTTGAATGCTCCAGTCCTCTTCATCAGATGGTGTATTCAATGCTGCGTTGAACAATTGTGGTGGGGAGGCAAAAGCATGTTACTCATCAGTATTTCAACATATATATTTGGTTCTGTATACTTCTCATCCATACAAAAATACGATGTTGATTTAGTTTTGATTTGTTTGAAGGTTGAAATAAACATAATTCAATTTTAATGAAAATGATAAAATTTACTTTCCAGTTGCCTCTTGACTGTCTGTATTTTATGGGAGGAATTCAAGTGCATACAGGAAATGTTGGTATGTTCAATTAAAGTGGATTTTTTAAAATTAAAAAATGGACTTTTTGCTGTTAGGGAAGTGACAAGGAAATGCACTGAGGAGTGTGGGATAAATGAACAATTTATGGGAAGATATTAATTCAGGGTGAATGTTCACTGTCATATAACCTATGCACAAATGATTCAGAATGAATGCTCAATGAAGACCACCTATATAGGCTAATCTTCTGTAAGCTTTGTGGAAGCAAATTAGGATGAATGCTCAATAAATGGGTAGCCCCATCATAGAAGAATCAAAACCATGTTGTAAGTGAGAGAAGAATCCAAATGTGAGACAAGATTCTGATACTGTACTTGTATTCACATGGATTAAAACTGTGTCCAGAAACAAATATTGAATCTTCTTTACACACCTATGTACTTATTGGTTGGCAGGAAAAAAATTAGACAATGTAATAGATGCAAGCTAATTGAAATGATTATGAATGGTATGTTCTTTCAGTATCGCTAGATTTTGCAACTAATTTAAAATTCAACGGAATAATATGAAGTCTTTTAGTACTTAATTAAACTTTTGTAATGCCTGTTTTACCAAGATGAATAAAATGCATAAATTGCATGAGGTGACATCTAATGCACACAAAAAAGAGAAATGTAAAAAAAAGGGGGGGGGAATGGAACAGTGGGTACATTAAACCGATCCTTAATAATTGAAACCAATTTAATCATTTGAGATTATTTTATTCTAGCTGACGTAATACTGTAGCAGTTTTATTCTAATTATAACCTGTTTCATTTTACTCTGCCTTTCTAGTTAATTATTACAGTCAATTTGTAAAATGACATGGTTCCACATTTGCATAGGTCACTATTAAATAAATGAATAGCTGAAATTACTGTAGCATTGAAGTGTCAACTTTGGTAGAAGTCAAGAGGACTTCAAATGTTCTTCTAACACCCCTTAATGTGTTAATGACCACTATTAAACTGCAATTAAAAGGCCAGGGGAAAAAATGCATGAAACAGTTAATAGAAAAATAGCAGAGACACAATTAAAATGCTTCAGGTTTGGTTTTTTTTTTTTTTGGCTGATACAAAATAAAGTGATATGCTCAAAGAAGTATAGTATGAATCTATGCTTAATACATGACAGAGCTGACAGTTTAATGATAACAAATCATAGGCTGCCTTTTTGGGGAGCATTACACGTCAGTTTAACATTAACATCACCGGTAAACAAGACAATGTGGTGATTTTACCTTGTATTTAAATTACTACTTATTATGGCACTAAATAATAGCTTTAAATAACCGGTGTCCAGAGCAATGATATACTGTGTGTGGGTGATAAAGAGAAAGATGATTACTGAAAGCGACATGAAAAGTTTCTGTCGCGCCGAAGAAAGGAGACATGCACATTTCACTCTGCAGTGCAGCTGAAAGGCATTTCCAGACAATTCTCTGGGCCCAGAAAGAGATTCATATGCACAGCAACCTTTTCCTGCACTGTAGCAGTTTTATTCTAATTATAACCTGTTTCAGGATACATCATGCTCCTGAGCTCTTGAGCCATATTCAGCTGACTGGATTTACCTTCCCAAAACTATTCTGAATGGAGCTGCACACCTAAGTGTCATGGTGTGTGCAGTTTGGAATACTATACAACTCCCAACACCCCTGACCGTAAACATGTTGGCATTTGGAGTTCACCGACATTTAGACGGCCATAGACTCCCCACCACTGGTTCCCGAATGCTGAAAACCCAGAAGTAAATGCTCCGAACGTCCGACATGGCTTCCGCTTGAGTGCAAGAAGCCCTTGCAACCAATCGGAAGCCGCTCCTTGGTTGTCGAACGTTTTGGAAGTCAAACGGTCTTCCAGAATGGATTACGTTCGACAACCGAGGATTGACTGTAGTTCAACAATATTGCGAGGGTCTCAGGTCCACCACCCTTGGAATATGGTCACATGAATGTCACAGGCAGCTAATGGTGCGTGTGGTATCACCAGTGACAAACAGAACAATGTCTCTCTTCCCCACCACCACCACCACTGCTACACAATTCCTGCACATTTTTTTTGACACTTTAAAAACTTAAGGTTATGTATTTATTCTTTGAAGCCGAACTATGCCAGATGTTTTCATCAAGATGCTTCCTTCCACATGAAATAGTTTAGTCTGTTTCTTAAAATATAGCAAACATTTGTCAATGCTATTCTGTGCTCTGCTACTCCACTATAGGGAAGTTTTAAATGTTTGGTGCTTTACTGCGTTAGATGTTTTAGTTTGTTGGAAGCTGCCCAGAGTGGCTGGGGCAACCCAGTCAGAGGGAGGCAGGGTGGGGGAAGCGCCATTTTGTGGTGCCAAAATGTACTGGGGCAGCCCTGTCCTGTGGACAGGACTATCTGTAATGTTATCTTCTGCACAGGACAGAGAGAACATTCATCTCCAGAAGGTGTATAGCTGGCTATACGTGGCTGACAGGAGATCCAAATGAAAACATAATTAAATACCAACGAAGAAGTACTCAATAAGTAAAAAATACTTGCAGACCCTCTAAGTATCCTTACTTTCCATGGACAATCCGGGATTTACAGAAGCTGTCCCAGTTTCTGATTTGATCCTGCTTTTCCTTAGGACTTCCCTATTTTCATCAAATAAATGTTGGATGGTATGGAATTACGCGATCCCGGAGCCAAGGAAATAAGTAACTATACAAACTTTAGAAGACATCTGAAGGCAGCCCTATATAAAGAAGTTTTTTTAAAAAAACTGTTTAATGTTTTATTATGCTGTTATATATGTTGGAAGTTGCCTAGAGTGGCTGGGGCAACCCAGTCAGATGGGCAGGGTATAAATAATAAAATTATTATTATCATGGAACTGGTCACCCCTATTTTCATCGGATAAATGTTGGAGGGTATGTACTTGTGTGATTGTTAGTACCTTTCATGGGTGGAAGGAGAGAAAACCTCTTGGTTAAGGTAGACTGTGCCCTATATTATTTAATAATGCCTTATACTGGTTTTGCCAGCATAAAGCTAATGTATTTGAACCAGTCATTTCTTTAATATTTTGGGAGTGACTTTAGGTAGCCATAACTGTTGTGGGGAAGGGACACCCAGAGTGCTGAAGCAACCATCATCATAATCAGTGTAAAGTTGAGAAATATGTAGATCTATTTAAAGCAGGGCTGACAGTTGTTGAGCATTGTGATGTATCATCTTGACATGAACTGAATGAGGTAGATTAGTGACTGACACTAGCAATGTCAGAATTTACATTGCCACACATACAAACTCTATGTAAATCTACTATTAGCCGCACTCCCAGTAAGCAGTGATGAGTAATGAGGTAAAAATTGACAATGTCAATAGTCATAAGCCCTCACAGGCAGGATAATGAACGGTACACTCTCTCTCTCTCTCTCTCTCTCTCTCTCTCTCTCTCTCTCTCTCTGTGTGTGTGTGTGTGTGTGTTTGTGCATTTGCACAAGCGCACACATTTGTGTGTGGATTATGAAAATTTAATTGCAGCATCTTTCGTTATTGTTCCATTACACACAGCAACAAATATGTGAACTGAGACAATACCATTTTTGTTAAAGTAAGCAGGGCTTGTGATTTCGAAAGGACGACTGCATATTGGGCACATAGATACACACACAGATACACCAAATCCAAATTTCATTCCACAGAAATTTATATGCTTTACTCAAGGATGGATTTTATAAATTAAGTACATTGGTCTGTGCTTATTTTGTTTCCGTGATCCTGTTTGTTTGCTTTTTTTCAAACAATGCCCTGCTTCCTGTTCCAGTAGTGGTCAGTCAAATGTTTTTCCCTGCCTGAAATCTATAAGGCAGCTTCCTAAATTCAGCGTACTCTACCTCACAGGGCTGTTGTGCAGATATAGAAGGAAGTATAAAACATCTGCAGAAGAAGACTTCCTGCTTGTATCACAGGCATCAAATGTTGGTTTCTTTAACTACAGTGATGCATCTTTGTGCTATAAATGGCTGTGCTTTTCCTTCTGCCCCTGCCTCCTTTCAAATTAGTACAGCTGCAAAGCTTCAACCAATCTTAATCTTGCCTGGATATTGCTTGTTTTAGATACATAAATTCCACTCGCATTCAACCAAACTTATTCCCAGGTTAGTGTGCACAGCAGATTGATTCCTAAAAGCTGTTGTATTGTGCCTGTAGCCAGTGGGCGGCATGGTGTCAATTATGGCTCCCTTATCAATTATGGCTCTGACTTCCCTCATTGGTTAAAAGGTAGGAGCAGCCAGGCTGGCTCATATCACAGAAATGTGCCTGCACCTTTTGTTCATAATTTTCATTCGTACTTTTAAATAAGGTAAAGCTCAGAGTCTGATCCACTTTACAGGCATGCACCATAGTTCAATTGCTCTATCCAATCTGGTCATGGTCAGACCATTGTTCTGTCTAGCTCAGTGTTGTCTACACACCAATAGTCTTCAACCTTTTCAGACCCTGGAGCCACCTTCATTTGTGGACCCATTTATTAACATTTTACCATGGTGGTAGGGCTCCTGTTGTGACCCACCTTGGAGCAGGTCATGACCCACTAGTGAGTAAAGGTAAAGGTACTTCTGACTGTTAGGTCCAGTCACGAATGACTCTGGGGTTGCGGCGCTCATCTTGCTCCATAGGCCGAGGGACCCGGCGTTTGTCCGCAGACAGCTTCCAGGTCATGTGGCCAGCATGACTAAGCCACTTCTGGCGAACCAGTGCAGTGCACGGAAATGCCGTTTATCTTCCCGCCGGAGCAGTACCTATTTATCTACTTGCACTTTGACATGCTTTCGAACTTTTAGGTGGGCAGGAGCTGGGACTGAACAACGGCAGCTCACTCCGTTGCAGGGATTTGAACTGCCAACCTACTGATCAGCAAGCCCTAGGATCTGTGGTTTAGACCACAGCGCCACCCGTGTCCCCTACTAACCCACTAATGGAAGACCATTGGTTTATACTGACAAACAGCAGCTCTCCATAGAATTGTAGAGTTGGAAGGGACCACAAGGACCATCTAGTCCAAGCCCCAGCAATGCAGGAATCTTTTGTCCAATGTGAGGCTCAAACCCACAACCCAGAGATTCAGAGTTTCATGCTCTTAACAACTGAGCTATCCCAGAGGATGTCAGATAAGTGTCTCTCCCAGCCCTATCTTGTGATGCCAGGGAATGAAACTGGGTCCCTCTTGCTAGAAGAGCAACACAACCTTTTCATTTATAATCCATTTGGACAGGAAAAGAACTGACACCTGCATCTTGTATTAGTTTACTTAATACAGGCAGGGGTGGCGCTGTCATCTAAATCGCTGAGCCTCTTGGGCTTGCCGATCAGAAGGTTGGAGGTTTGAATCCCTGCGATGGGGTGAGCTCCTGTCACTCTGTCCCAGCTCCTGCTAACCTATCAGTTTGAAAGCACACCAGTGCAACTAGATAAATAGGTACTGCTACAACTGGAAGGTAAACAGCGTTTCTGTGCGCTCTGGTTTCCATTGTGCCAGAAAAGGTGTAGTCATGCTTGCCACATGACCCAGAAAGCTGTCTGTGGACAAACGCCGGCTCCCTCAGCCTGAAAGCGAGATGAGCGCCACAACCCCATAGTCACCTTTGACTGGACTTAGCCGTCCAGGGGTCCTTTACCTTTTTTAACCTACCTTTACTTAATATTTTCCCCTCCTTTCCTTCCTTTATAAACCAAAGTTTCCAGAACGATTTATACCTCTGGAGCATTTCTTTTTGATTTCCTAATGTAGCAAAAAAAAATTTTTTTAAAAAATTAACAGCAAAACTGCTTTCCTTTAACCTGCCAGTGATATAATGTGCCACCTTGGATCAATTATCTATATGCTAAATAAAGTTTAATTTTAATTCAATTCTCTTAAATACGTGCAGCACTGGAGTGCACCACAATAGGTGGATTATCTCATTAGTACTAATCTAAATGTTCTCTAGTCTTTGCACATTTTTATGTGTGTGTAGCATATATTTTGCAATTGTTCTTAAATTGTTTAACAAAAGAGAGAGGAAGAGAGAGAAGCCATACCCGAAAAATAAGCTTGGGTTGGGTCCTTAAATGTGATTAGTTAAGCTCACCAAACAGCGATTCGGGAAAATCTACTCCAGCAAACATAGGTTTGTGTGTTTTGTTTTTTTTAAGACCCCTTTTTGAAATATTTCCCACTGATTTTTATATACTGATCTCTGTTATGATGCTTTTGAGAAGCCATTGACAGGGAATGACTCCTTGTAAGATCATTGCTTCAATCCCGCAGGAGAGTGCCATACACTTAACAGAGCCTTCCATGCACATTACTAAAGTCAAGATGCTCCTATGCTCTCTTTTTCATTGCGGTGCTCAGCTGAGCCGTGTTGAAGTGATTGGATGTTCCTTATGCAAATGCCAATGTGCTACCAGTTGTTACAGCTGCTGAATTCAAGTCTCATGTCCGAATCAGATGGCTGCCTCCACCATCTCAGCCGCAGATAAGCATTCCCTCAGTACATAATAGCATGTCTTGGGTCCTTCCCAAGTGCCTTGTTCGGTTCTTTGAAGTGGAGATGTGAGGATGAGACCATAGCTCTGCAGTAGAGCACATGCTCTGCATGCAGAGTGTCCCAGGTTCCATCCTGAGGAGCTGCTTCCAGTCAGAGCTGCCAGTACTGGCAGAGATGGACAGAAAATCTGATCTAGTATAAGGTAGCTTCCTGTATTCTGAGTGTACTTTGAGCTTCATTGCACAGAGAAATCCCATTCGACAGGGCTGCACTAATGTTAGGGCCGTTCTGCGCACACATCCCTTAATGCGCAGGTGAATGGGGACCTCTTTGCTGTACACCTGGAAGACACCTCTGGATCAGGGCAAATATGCCAAGTTGTCCCTTTTTATCCCCCTAACTTTATCAAGTTGCTGATTCTCTACACATGTTCCTGGTCTCTCCTGGGCTTGCCTGCAGCCATGTCTGCTCAGGCCAGGTTTTGATCGCTTTAACTGGATACTTTCCTTTCGGCTTAATGACCACAAATGCTTAGTATGTCATAACAGATTTGTCCTAGCGTGCCAATCACTTTATCATACAGGAATATTTTATCAACAGATATGACATGCTTCGTGGGTCCATTCCCGTGCCACATTTGCACAACGGCAAAGGAACATAATGCGGCATGATGATAACATCAGACCCACACCTGCTGCCTAGGTGGAAGAAAGAGCTGAACTGTATACCAGCTGGGACTCTGGATATTACAGAGGGCTCGAGTAAATAAGAGCAATGCATGCTTGAGTTTCCGTGTTGTGTATATCTAGCCTCTAAACCAGTTACGGTGGTGCAAATTTGTGTAACGACAATGCGCTGCAACACCTAGAGTGATATCGTCTCCATATATATTTGATGCTGGCCAAGTAGATGTAAGAAATATGCCGCGGGACAATGATAGGTGCTCAAGTCCTGCGGAAATCAATGGTGCTTAAGTATGCATAACTGTGCCTAGGATTGCGGCCATAAATTGTGCAATTTATGCCGCAGTGCTAAAGTGGTCAATCGGAGCAGGAAGGGAACTGCTTTCTGATAGCTGATCATTGGCACAAATGAATGAGCGAGGTACTGTAAGAAAAAGCAGCCAAGCTATTGCTTCTTTGCAGCGTTGGGAAAGTGTGCATCTCAGCCACTTTCAGAAATACTGTACAAGGGTTTTTCTTTAAAGAAAACACCACCTCAGAGTTTGAATGTACAGACTGTGAACATGCGCAGCTAGACATGCCATGCCCACCCCTCCTCATAAGGCCAAGATGTGTGATGTACACCAATAAGAAACAGACCAAGAACTCAGGCCAATATAGCATTCAATAGTGAGAATAATCCCAAACATATGTGAAATAGATACAGATTGGAAATAGACTGATTTGTCCAACCCTAAGAACATAAGATCAGCATCCTGTTCTTACAATGGTCAACCAGAATCTTATGGGAAGCCTGAAGGCAGCACTTGAGCAGAGTAGCACTCAACCCTATTCTAATTTTTCACTTCCAGTCTACTCAAGTTTTTCCACCTTCCTGCCTCACACTACATTGTGTGGAAGTGGGAAATGGACAACACAGTACAGTGGTACCTTGGGTTACATACGCTTCAGGTTACCTACTCTGCTAACCCAGAAATAATGCTTTAGATTAAGAACTTTGCTTCAGGATAGGAACAGAAATCATGCTCTGGCAGCACAGCAGCAGCGGGAGGTTCCATTAGCTAAAGTGGTGCTTCAGGTTAAGAACAGTTTCAGGTTAAGAACGGACCTCCGGAACTAATTAAGTACGTAACCAGAGGTACCACTGTAATGCCTTGTCTTTCAGTTCTATAAGAGAGAGGGGAGAGGTATAATAATAATAATAATAATAATAATAATAATAATAATTATTATTATTATTATTATTATTTGTACCCCGCCCATCTGGCTAGATTTCCCCAGCCACTCTGGGCGGCTTCCAACAAAAATCAGATACAAAAATATCACACATTAAAAACTTCCCTGAAAAGGTCTGCCTTCATGTATTTTCTGAATGTCAGGTAGTTGTTTATCTCCTTGACCTGTGATGGGAGGGTGTTCCACAGGGCGGGCGCCACTACTGAGAAGGCCCTCTGCCCGGTTCCCTGTAGCTTAGCTTCTCGCAGTGAGGGAACCGCCAGAAGGCCCTCAGCACTGGATCTCAGTGTCCGGGCTGAATGATGGGGATGGAGACGCTCCTTCAGGTATACAGGACCGAGGCCGTTTAGGGCTTTAAAGGTCAGCACCAACACTTTGAATTGTGCTCGGAAATGTACAAGAAAGCACTGCCCTTCTTCGATGGCAGCCTTGTTTTCATCACCCTAGATACTAATGGAGAACTTTTTTCTCCAAGCAGGTGCCAGGTTTTGGGGAATCGGCTTCCTCCCCCGTGTCCGTAAATGAGCAGATCAAAAGAAAGGGAATTCTTACCAGTTACTTTCTTTAATAAACACAGTGAAGAACAAAAGAAAGCCTCTACCCAGAATGGTGGTGCTCCCAATTAAGACTTACACCTCCTCCATCCCTATTAATCAACGTCACTCCTACGTCTTGTAATCTGAGCTTGGAGCCGCTGTGTTTTCTGTTCTGACACTTTCTGAGTTCTCCGAGACTTTGGGGAAGAGTGTGTGTGGGTGCTACCCAGAGACTGTGAATCTGTTGACTCTCTCTCTCTCTCCTAGTGTTTCTTCTCCTAGCTGTTCCCCATCCAGTATTTCCCAGCTTCTGCCTTCTGAACTATGCCCCTCTGCAAACCACTGCTCAAAATCTATGCTATCCTGCTCCTGAGAAGATTCAGGAGCAGGAGGAGGGGGTGGCTTCCACCATTCCTCCTCAGTGCAGCCCTCCTCAGCACAGTCTCTGACAGCAGGGGTGGTGCGTTCAGTTTCACCTCCTGGGGCAAAATGGGAGGGTGCCACCATGCCCTGCCACGTGGAGTGCACAATATCTTGCAAGGTTTCTGCGAGCTCTCACAATATCTCACTGGAAGCCACTGCCGCTGCTGATGTGGGGGGTGCCTGTGGAGGCACTGCCTCTTGGACTTCTGCTGCCCAAGGTGGCCCACCTCATGGGTGAACCAGCCCTGTCTCCAAGTCTGAGACATTATGTAGCCAAAGCAGCAGCATCCAAAAAGGAGGTATCAGCAGGTATGGGGGAACCCCACAATTTGCAGAAATGTGAACGGCCTGCAGGAAAAATCCCTAAGTGAGGAACACCCCCTGCAAAAAAAAAAAAAAAAAATAGTCCAGGGAGGACTGGGTATGCTCACTGGCCATGAAAGGGTGATTGTCTGTGGGGTTGGCAGGAAAAGGGGAGAGAATGAAATGGAGGAACCTGAAAGAAATAATGGCTGGCTGGCTGGGACCCTCCACAGGAGCACTTACTTCTGCAGCATTCAGTTGTCCCATTTGATCTGCACCCTTGAAATCTCAAGAGGGTCATGTATCAGTGGTTATGTTGCTGGGTTCCTCACATGAAGAAAGGCTGCAGGTCTAGGCTGTAGGATTTTCACTGCAATAATAAATCTACAAATAATTTCTGCTGTCAATAAAACAAACTAAACCAATTAGACTTTCCCTCCTCTGCATGTGCCTTCTTTCTCTTTTGCAATAGGAGCCTCAGGATATCTAACTGAAATAACTGTTGTTTTTATCCGATGCATTTTTGTTTATAAAGCCTAAATTTATTCTGTACATGAACGATTTAGTTATATCTTCAGGCACAAGGCTGGCAATCCAGATATTATTATTATTTTTTACCTTCAGTGTAAATATAAATAAGAAAAGGGGCAGACTTAAGTGCAGATGCTCCCATGCTTTGAGGATTCGGCTGAGGGGGCACTGCAATAGCATGGTGGGCCTGCAGTATAAACTCATCTCCACCACAACATGCCCCCAAAGGGAATCAGGCCCACCAAATGAACGTCCAATGGCTGATCTGCATGATGGTCTCTCCAGAGGAAGATCACACAAACTAGACCTTCATGTAACTTGGCCCCCATATGTCGGCTACATACAGACGTACTAGCCCAAGTCCATGTTGTGTCAGTTTCACCAACACTCGTAGCTCACTGTGTGTCAGCACTCAGTCATAGGTCAATTCCATCCCATTTTGTTTCACAGACGTTGCAAAAAAGCACACCAAAAACCTGCACGTAAATTGTATGCATTTGGTATGTCCTTCTCCCATGAATACCCATTGGCCAATGCTCTTCTGTGCATTTTCCTCTAAAACAAAACTTTTGAATGTTTCTTTTATGTAAAATTCTTTCTGCACACAGTTTGAGACCAAAACCATGCCACAAAATCCAGAGAAGTGCATAATTTGACTGATCCACCAAACCTTCTGATCCACCAACATGTTCAGGAATGTCAATTCAGGTTGCAGACCCTCCTAGTGTCCCTATTTTCCAGCGACAGTTCCAGATTTACAGAAGCCGTCCCAGTTTCTGATCCCTGAATGTCCAGCTTTTCCTTATGACGCCCCTATTTTTATTGGAGAAATGTTGGAGGGTATGAGGTTGGTACACTGCAAAGCCCAACTGGAACACAGTATAGGATCAGTTCTCCCTGGACGTCCTGTCTGAGGATGAGGAAAAGGGCTTCTACTGCTATTCTGCTAAATTATTGCAGCACCATCATAGCTGAACTGGGATGGCTCCCACTTCTCTTAAAACCTTATGAGCAATTCTGAAGGCTCTCTTGTAGCAATTAGGTATGAGCACATAAACATCACATCTATCCTAATAAGATACAATAAGTCTCCAAGTGGTAGCTTATTTGCCAATGGAACCTTGCCAGTATTTGCTGTAATCACTCACTCATAAGTCATAATAAGGCTTTATTCGTATTTATTTATTTAAAAACCTATGTAGATTCCACTGTATCATAAAAAATATATCACAGCAAGTTACAACAATATGAACACATTGAATTAATAATGCTTGCTGTATGCAACGAAAGCCTCTTCCATTTATTGCAAATAAATGAGCCGTATTCATTTATTACAAATAAATGAAGAGATTCGTTAAAATTATACCTTTCTACTCAACACTATGTATTTCCCTTCCAACTACAATTCTATGATTCTGTGACTCTGATTGGCAAAAATGATGTGATTGTCTTAGTGTGAGTAAACAAAATGCCTGAGGAGTGCTATGGAGGAACATTTATTTCTTGTCCTCAAAGTATGTATTGCAGTCTCAAATGGTACAGCCCAACAACAGGTTTCCTACACCAGTGAGAGTCAAGTTGTTCTCTTTCCTATGCAGTTTATAATGAATTATCCAAGTAATATAGATCATTTTTTTGCCCTTCCAACTTATTTGGGGGAAAAACCCTACTGTACCATGTCAATTTTATTTTTTTGCAAAAGTACTAGCCCAACAGAAGGCTGGTTGGTTAGTCATACCTTTTTGCATGCTCATATAATTTTATGTTCTGTTACATACACTTTTGTACAAGTAGACTAATGATGGCCTGGTATACTACCAGCTAGACACGAGAAGCTAATCCTGTGCATTTAGGATCTAGCCCCATGGAGAAATGTCTTCAGTTGGTAGTTTCTAATATTAAAAGCTTTCCCTAAAGTTAAGTATCCCTTTGATGATCAGGAATACATTCTAAAGCAGCATTATCACTCCTTTAACAGCACAGGGAAACCAATAATGGCAGCCAAATCCTATAATAAAATGCCCTGAATTATCCTTAATCTCTCTCTCTCTTGAAACAAACTGGTAAAATCTAATTTTATGGTGTATTTGGTCAACCTGCATGGTTTATCAAAGCTGGTAATCACACTATCCATCATGGCTGAATAACAACAACAACAATTTAAAAGAAAAACAAGCCAGCTGATTATATGGCCATTAGTAGAATTCCCATTTACGTTATGTCTAATCAAATCTCACACTTCAAAGATAAAAAGAGATTGCTGTGGGGTTAGGAAAAAATATCTCCACACCTCCTTCTTTTAGCTATAGACACTATAATAACCACAGTTGACTCCTGAATGTGATGGTCTGGCAATGTTATTTATTGTGACAAATCCAATATTACAGCACACTTCCAATTGATTTTTATGTTTCTTCTCCACTAGGTCTTGGTTATGATAATTTCTTGCTTTATTCTCTTACTAACCCTCTCCTTTGAATCTTCTCTCTCTCAAAATTAAGAACAAACAAAACAATCTTTCTTTTTCCTGTTCACCCCATTCTGAAAATTGTGTCCTCCATCACGGAGAGCCACGTGTTGCGGTGAGATCACCTAAACTGCCTCCTTGTTGCTGGGGTGGGCCCGTTTGGATGGCCTCTGCACCCCATTGGTTGCCCCTCTGTTGCTGGGGTAGAAAATTTGGCTATTTGGGCTTTGATTGGTACAGAGGAGCTATTTAAAGGACTGCACGATGCGAGGAGCGTTCTCTTTTGCATCGTGCAGTGGATCTCCCGCCCTCCCTCTCTTTATTTTAGGGTAGTGTTTTTGACCTTGCTATGCCTGTTTAGGGGTTGTCTGCTTTTGGAGTGGGGGCCGGTAGGAATTTTGCCACTTGGCTGATTGGCTGGTGCCATTTGGTTTTTGCCTAAAGGTAAAGGTACCCCTGACCATTAGTTCCTGTCGTGGATGACTTTGGGGTTGCAGCGCTCATCTCGCTTTACTGGCTGAGGGAACTGGCGTACAGCTTCCAGGTCATGTGGCCAGCATGACTAAGCTGCTTCTGGTGAGCCAGCGCAGCACACGGAAATGCCGTTTACCTTCCTGCTGGAGCGGTACCTATTTATCTACTTGCACTTTGACGTGCTTTCAAACTGCTAGGTGGGCAGGAGCCGGGACTGAGCAACGGGTGCTCACCCTGTCGCGGAGATTCGAATCACCGACCGTCTGATCGGCAAGTCCCAGGCTCTGTGGTTTAGACCACAGTGCCACCCATCTAGGTTTTTGCCTACCGTGTAGCAAATCGTCACAACTTTGTAAGGTTAGCGATTAGGCATTGGTTCATTGTTAGGTGGAGGGGATGTGGTTGGTTGTGCCTGCCCCTCCATCACTGCTGCTAGGGAATTCCATTAAAGGAACCCAGGGCTAATTTGTTCTGTCCAATCCCCTATCAGGGGGTAGGGCCATGCCTGAGTCCCTGGGAGAATCTGGGGTGAACTAAGAGACGGAAATCCGCCTCTGTGCTCCCCCAGTATATTTTCCCTTACTGACCTCTGGTGGAGCCCAGTTGTCAGTCCTGTTCCCGCCTGCGTGCAGGTTCCAGGTAGTCCAAACCAATTGCCTAAGCAACCACGCACATGCTGTAGTCAATAAAGTTGTGGCCAAATTAATGCTAAAACCCTTAACCTAATATTTTGTGTCCATTGTGATTTATTTTGGGGGTGGCTTTTTTGGGGGGGGGTCTTCACATGCAACTGTTCCTCCCTGTTCTTTATTTGACTGCTCAAATAAAGTAGTCTTCAACACAAGGTATGAATCATCCAATTTGTGGGTCATGGGATCAGTCAACCACCATTTTTAAATAGGGCTCTGAATCAGGCTTCAAATACTTGGTTAAGTAAGCTCTTAATCTACATGAATTCCTAGGAAACGACCGTGGTGGTCACTGGATCTTCTCATGGCAGGCATGCCTTGTGAACACACAGGGGAATGGATTCAGTGAGAGGCAGCAGATGTTTCTTACTGTTATTCCCTCACAGTTACGAGACAGTTTGCATAGCCTTTAGCTGGAGCACAATCTTCCCAGCATCTCCACAAACCTTTAGATGATGATGGCAGATTACCTTTATGTGTCACCTCATACAAAATGCCTCCAGTTGACTAAAAATCAGGGTGGGCACCATTGCCATTATAAGAGAACAAGGGAGGCATTAAAGGTGATTTCTGACACCTCTTTTTTCCAGAAAAATAGCACTTTTTACAATTACAGTATGTTTAATTATAAGCAGGGTTGTTTTTTCTAGATATGATATAGTATAACATAAATACATTTTTAAAATAAATAAACTAAACATCTTTTTTTTAAAAATGAATGAAACAGCAACAGCACACTCTGAACAAATGTCTGCAAAAAAATCAGGTGGTTTTTTTTTGTTTTTTTTGCAAATGGCAAACTTCAATGAACATTACGAAACCACCAGCTAAGAGACAACGTTAAATGCCAGGACACTAAAACTGTTTCTATTGTAAATATGGCTAAACTGCTTTAAACAAAAACTCTAAGGAAAACAAAAGTCATTGCTCGGCACTGAAAAGATTATAAAGTGGGTGCCAGGTGGGTTTCCTTGAATTAGGGCCCACCACCAAGAAGTCCCTTTCTCTTGTTGCCACTCTCCAAATTTCAGCAGGAGGGGGCACTCTGAGTAGGGCTACCCTTGCCTGATGCCCCCAACAGTTGATTAGGCAATGTCTCAGCAGTATTGCAACTGGGCCTTTTGTGTGATGGCACCTACTCCTTCCTAGTACATATCAGACAGGTGCTGCCTCTATAGTCTTTTCAGTGCCTGTCGAAGACCTTCCTTTATCAAGTAACCTTTTAAGCGGATGTCTTTATCACAGTCTGTTTTGAACTGGCTTTTGCATATGAAACTGTTTTTATAGGGAGATTTTTTTTAAAAAAAATCATTTGCATATTTGACATTGCTTTCCTGCATTAAACCTTTTGTTTTTGGACGTGGAATTGTTTTTAATTGTTGATGTTTTTACTGCAAAATCACTTAAAGGGAAAGCAAGTCATGAATGGAATGAAATAAAGAGCAGCTATGTTAGCAAATTGAAAAAAAGAGTTGTGGGGCTTGGAGGCTAGTTGATACACTGAGCGTTGGACGGCCACAACCTGTGCATGGAAACAACGCCCACCCCCATCCGCCAAGCCCAGGTTTTGTGAACATGTTCCCAGATGAAAGGCACTATTCGCAGTCACTCAATAGCTGTCATTCTGCCCAAATGAACCCTCGGAGACTGTGTGATTGGTGGAAAGAGACTTGAAAATATCTGTCAGGGCGAGCTGTTCAGTGCACCTTTCTTATCGCAGAATGGGAGTTGCCGATGAAGAAACAGACATTCCCTTTAAAGTGCAGGCATTTTAGCAGACCAGTAGGTGTTGTGTGTGTGTGTGTGTGTGTGTGTGAGAGAGAGAGAGAGAGAGAGAGAGAGAGAGAGAGAGAGAGAGAGAGAGAGAGAGAGATCCAATGCCACCACTGGTGGCTTCATTGCAATCTGGGCTCTAATGTCAGGTAGTTGTTTATCTCCTTGACCTGTGATGGGAGGGTGTTCCACAGGGCGGGCGCCACTACTGAGAAGGCCCTCTGCCCGGTTCCCTGTAGCTTAGCTTCTCGCAGTGAGGGAACCGCCAGAAGGCCCTCAGCACTGGATCTCAGTGTCCGGGCTGAATGATGGGGATGGAGACGCTCCTTCAGGTATACAGGACCGAGGCCGTTTAGGGCTTTAAAGGTCAGCACCAACACTTTGAATTGTGCTCGGAAATGTACAAGAAAGCACTGCCCTTCTTCGATGGCAGCCTTGTTTTCATCACCCTAGATACTAATGGAGAACTTTTTTCTCCAAGCAGGTGCCAGGTTTTGGGGAATCGGCTTCCTCCCCCGTGTCCGTAAATGAGCAGATCAAAAGAAAGGGAATTCTTACCAGTTACTTTCTTTAATAAACACAGTGAAGAACAAAAGAAAGCCTCTACCCAGAATGGTGGTGCTCCCAATTAAGACTTACACCTCCTCCATCCCTATTAATCAACGTCACTCCTACGTCTTGTAATCTGAGCTTGGAGCCGCTGTGTTTTCTGTTCTGACACTTTCTGAGTTCTCCGAGACTTTGGGGAAGAGTGTGTGTGGGTGCTACCCAGAGACTGTGAATCTGTTGACTCTCTCTCTCTCTCCTAGTGTTTCTTCTCCTAGCTGTTCCCCATCCAGTATTTCCCAGCTTCTGCCTTCTGAACTATGCCCCTCTGCAAACCACTGCTCAAAATCTATGCTATCCTGCTCCTGAGAAGATTCAGGAGCAGGAGGAGGGGGTGGCTTCCACCATTCCTCCTCAGTGCAGCCCTCCTCAGCACAGTCTCTGACAGCAGGGGTGGTGCGTTCAGTTTCACCTCCTGGGGCAAAATGGGAGGGTGCCACCATGCCCTGCCACGTGGAGTGCACAATATCTTGCAAGGTTTCTGCGAGCTCTCACAATATCTCACTGGAAGCCACTGCCGCTGCTGATGTGGGGGGTGCCTGTGGAGGCACTGCCTCTTGGACTTCTGCTGCCCAAGGTGGCCCACCTCATGGGTGAACCAGCCCTGTCTCCAAGTCTGAGACATTATGTAGCCAAAGCAGCAGCATCCAAAAAGGAGGTATCAGCAGGTATGGGGGAACCCCACAATTTGCAGAAATGTGAACGGCCTGCAGGAAAAATCCCTAAGTGAGGAACACCCCCTGCAAAAAAAAAAAAAAAAAAATAGTCCAGGGAGGACTGGGTATGCTCACTGGCCATGAAAGGGTGATTGTCTGTGGGGTTGGCAGGAAAAGGGGAGAGAATGAAATGGAGGAACCTGAAAGAAATAATGGCTGGCTGGCTGGGACCCTCCACAGGAGCACTTACTTCTGCAGCATTCAGTTGTCCCATTTGATCTGCACCCTTGAAATCTCAAGAGGGTCATGTATCAGTGGTTATGTTGCTGGGTTCCTCACATGAAGAAAGGCTGCAGGTCTAGGCTGTAGGATTTTCACTGCAATAATAAATCTACAAATAATTTCTGCTGTCAATAAAACAAACTAAACCAATTAGACTTTCCCTCCTCTGCATGTGCCTTCTTTCTCTTTTGCAATAGGAGCCTCAGGATATCTAACTGAAATAACTGTTGTTTTTATCCGATGCATTTTTGTTTATAAAGCCTAAATTTATTCTGTACATGAACGATTTAGTTATATCTTCAGGCACAAGGCTGGCAATCCAGATATTATTATTATTTTTTACCTTCAGTGTAAATATAAATAAGAAAAGGGGCAGACTTAAGTGCAGATGCTCCCATGCTTTGAGGATTCGGCTGAGGGGGCACTGCAATAGCATGGTGGGCCTGCAGTATAAACTCATCTCCACCACAACATGCCCCCAAAGGGAATCAGGCCCACCAAATGAACGTCCAATGGCTGATCTGCATGATGGTCTCTCCAGAGGAAGATCACACAAACTAGACCTTCATGTAACTTGGCCCCCATATGTCGGCTACATACAGACGTACTAGCCCAAGTCCATGTTGTGTCAGTTTCACCAACACTCGTAGCTCACTGTGTGTCAGCACTCAGTCATAGGTCAATTCCATCCCATTTTGTTTCACAGACGTTGCAAAAAAGCACACCAAAAACCTGCACGTAAATTGTATGCATTTGGTATGTCCTTCTCCCATGAATACCCATTGGCCAATGCTCTTCTGTGCATTTTCCTCTAAAACAAAACTTTTGAATGTTTCTTTTATGTAAAATTCTTTCTGCACACAGTTTGAGACCAAAACCATGCCACAAAATCCAGAGAAGTGCATAATTTGACTGATCCACCAAACCTTCTGATCCACCAACATGTTCAGGAATGTCAATTCAGGTTGCAGACCCTCCTAGTGTCCCTATTTTCCAGCGACAGTTCCAGATTTACAGAAGCCGTCCCAGTTTCTGATCCCTGAATGTCCAGCTTTTCCTTATGACGCCCCTATTTTTATTGGAGAAATGTTGGAGGGTATGAGGTTGGTACACTGCAAAGCCCAACTGGAACACAGTATAGGATCAGTTCTCCCTGGACGTCCTGTCTGAGGATGAGGAAAAGGGCTTCTACTGCTATTCTGCTAAATTATTGCAGCACCATCATAGCTGAACTGGGATGGCTCCCACTTCTCTTAAAACCTTATGAGCAATTCTGAAGGCTCTCTTGTAGCAATTAGGTATGAGCACATAAACATCACATCTATCCTAATAAGATACAATAAGTCTCCAAGTGGTAGCTTATTTGCCAATGGAACCTTGCCAGTATTTGCTGTAATCACTCACTCATAAGTCATAATAAGGCTTTATTCGTATTTATTTATTTAAAAACCTATGTAGATTCCACTGTATCATAAAAAATATATCACAGCAAGTTACAACAATATGAACACATTGAATTAATAATGCTTGCTGTATGCAACGAAAGCCTCTTCCATTTATTGCAAATAAATGAGCCGTATTCATTTATTACAAATAAATGAAGAGATTCGTTAAAATTATACCTTTCTACTCAACACTATGTATTTCCCTTCCAACTACAATTCTATGATTCTGTGACTCTGATTGGCAAAAATGATGTGATTGTCTTAGTGTGAGTAAACAAAATGCCTGAGGAGTGCTATGGAGGAACATTTATTTCTTGTCCTCAAAGTATGTATTGCAGTCTCAAATGGTACAGCCCAACAACAGGTTTCCTACACCAGTGAGAGTCAAGTTGTTCTCTTTCCTATGCAGTTTATAATGAATTATCCAAGTAATATAGATCATTTTTTTGCCCTTCCAACTTATTTGGGGGAAAAACCCTACTGTACCATGTCAATTTTATTTTTTTGCAAAAGTACTAGCCCAACAGAAGGCTGGTTGGTTAGTCATACCTTTTTGCATGCTCATATAATTTTATGTTCTGTTACATACACTTTTGTACAAGTAGACTAATGATGGCCTGGTATACTACCAGCTAGACACGAGAAGCTAATCCTGTGCATTTAGGATCTAGCCCCATGGAGAAATGTCTTCAGTTGGTAGTTTCTAATATTAAAAGCTTTCCCTAAAGTTAAGTATCCCTTTGATGATCAGGAATACATTCTAAAGCAGCATTATCACTCCTTTAACAGCACAGGGAAACCAATAATGGCAGCCAAATCCTATAATAAAATGCCCTGAATTATCCTTAATCTCTCTCTCTCTTGAAACAAACTGGTAAAATCTAATTTTATGGTGTATTTGGTCAACCTGCATGGTTTATCAAAGCTGGTAATCACACTATCCATCATGGCTGAATAACAACAACAACAATTTAAAAGAAAAACAAGCCAGCTGATTATATGGCCATTAGTAGAATTCCCATTTACGTTATGTCTAATCAAATCTCACACTTCAAAGATAAAAAGAGATTGCTGTGGGGTTAGGAAAAAATATCTCCACACCTCCTTCTTTTAGCTATAGACACTATAATAACCACAGTTGACTCCTGAATGTGATGGTCTGGCAATGTTATTTATTGTGACAAATCCAATATTACAGCACACTTCCAATTGATTTTTATGTTTCTTCTCCACTAGGTCTTGGTTATGATAATTTCTTGCTTTATTCTCTTACTAACCCTCTCCTTTGAATCTTCTCTCTCTCAAAATTAAGAACAAACAAAACAATCTTTCTTTTTCCTGTTCACCCCATTCTGAAAATTGTGTCCTCCATCACGGAGAGCCACGTGTTGCGGTGAGATCACCTAAACTGCCTCCTTGTTGCTGGGGTGGGCCCGTTTGGATGGCCTCTGCACCCCATTGGTTGCCCCTCTGTTGCTGGGGTAGAAAATTTGGCTATTTGGGCTTTGATTGGTACAGAGGAGCTATTTAAAGGACTGCACGATGCGAGGAGCGTTCTCTTTTGCATCGTGCAGTGGATCTCCCGCCCTCCCTCTCTTTATTTTAGGGTAGTGTTTTTGACCTTGCTATGCCTGTTTAGGGGTTGTCTGCTTTTGGAGTGGGGGCCGGTAGGAATTTTGCCACTTGGCTGATTGGCTGGTGCCATTTGGTTTTTGCCTAAAGGTAAAGGTACCCCTGACCATTAGTTCCTGTCGTGGATGACTTTGGGGTTGCAGCGCTCATCTCGCTTTACTGGCTGAGGGAACTGGCGTACAGCTTCCAGGTCATGTGGCCAGCATGACTAAGCTGCTTCTGGTGAGCCAGCGCAGCACACGGAAATGCCGTTTACCTTCCTGCTGGAGCGGTACCTATTTATCTACTTGCACTTTGACGTGCTTTCAAACTGCTAGGTGGGCAGGAGCCGGGACTGAGCAACGGGTGCTCACCCTGTCGCGGAGATTCGAATCACCGACCGTCTGATCGGCAAGTCCCAGGCTCTGTGGTTTAGACCACAGTGCCACCCATCTAGGTTTTTGCCTACCGTGTAGCAAATCGTCACAACTTTGTAAGGTTAGCGATTAGGCATTGGTTCATTGTTAGGTGGAGGGGATGTGGTTGGTTGTGCCTGCCCCTCCATCACTGCTGCTAGGGAATTCCATTAAAGGAACCCAGGGCTAATTTGTTCTGTCCAATCCCCTATCAGGGGGTAGGGCCATGCCTGAGTCCCTGGGAGAATCTGGGGTGAACTAAGAGACGGAAATCCGCCTCTGTGCTCCCCCAGTATATTTTCCCTTACTGACCTCTGGTGGAGCCCAGTTGTCAGTCCTGTTCCCGCCTGCGTGCAGGTTCCAGGTAGTCCAAACCAATTGCCTAAGCAACCACGCACATGCTGTAGTCAATAAAGTTGTGGCCAAATTAATGCTAAAACCCTTAACCTAATATTTTGTGTCCATTGTGATTTATTTTGGGGGTGGCTTTTTTGGGGGGGGGTCTTCACATGCAACTGTTCCTCCCTGTTCTTTATTTGACTGCTCAAATAAAGTAGTCTTCAACACAAGGTATGAATCATCCAATTTGTGGGTCATGGGATCAGTCAACCACCATTTTTAAATAGGGCTCTGAATCAGGCTTCAAATACTTGGTTAAGTAAGCTCTTAATCTACATGAATTCCTAGGAAACGACCGTGGTGGTCACTGGATCTTCTCATGGCAGGCATGCCTTGTGAACACACAGGGGAATGGATTCAGTGAGAGGCAGCAGATGTTTCTTACTGTTATTCCCTCACAGTTACGAGACAGTTTGCATAGCCTTTAGCTGGAGCACAATCTTCCCAGCATCTCCACAAACCTTTAGATGATGATGGCAGATTACCTTTATGTGTCACCTCATACAAAATGCCTCCAGTTGACTAAAAATCAGGGTGGGCACCATTGCCATTATAAGAGAACAAGGGAGGCATTAAAGGTGATTTCTGACACCTCTTTTTTCCAGAAAAATAGCACTTTTTACAATTACAGTATGTTTAATTATAAGCAGGGTTGTTTTTTCTAGATATGATATAGTATAACATAAATACATTTTTAAAATAAATAAACTAAACATCTTTTTTTTAAAAATGAATGAAACAGCAACAGCACACTCTGAACAAATGTCTGCAAAAAAATCAGGTGGTTTTTTTTTGTTTTTTTTGCAAATGGCAAACTTCAATGAACATTACGAAACCACCAGCTAAGAGACAACGTTAAATGCCAGGACACTAAAACTGTTTCTATTGTAAATATGGCTAAACTGCTTTAAACAAAAACTCTAAGGAAAACAAAAGTCATTGCTCGGCACTGAAAAGATTATAAAGTGGGTGCCAGGTGGGTTTCCTTGAATTAGGGCCCACCACCAAGAAGTCCCTTTCTCTTGTTGCCACTCTCCAAATTTCAGCAGGAGGGGGCACTCTGAGTAGGGCTACCCTTGCCTGATGCCCCCAACAGTTGATTAGGCAATGTCTCAGCAGTATTGCAACTGGGCCTTTTGTGTGATGGCACCTACTCCTTCCTAGTACATATCAGACAGGTGCTGCCTCTATAGTCTTTTCAGTGCCTGTCGAAGACCTTCCTTTATCAAGTAACCTTTTAAGCGGATGTCTTTATCACAGTCTGTTTTGAACTGGCTTTTGCATATGAAACTGTTTTTATAGGGAGATTTTTTTTAAAAAAAATCATTTGCATATTTGACATTGCTTTCCTGCATTAAACCTTTTGTTTTTGGACGTGGAATTGTTTTTAATTGTTGATGTTTTTACTGCAAAATCACTTAAAGGGAAAGCAAGTCATGAATGGAATGAAATAAAGAGCAGCTATGTTAGCAAATTGAAAAAAAGAGTTGTGGGGCTTGGAGGCTAGTTGATACACTGAGCGTTGGACGGCCACAACCTGTGCATGGAAACAACGCCCACCCCCATCCGCCAAGCCCAGGTTTTGTGAACATGTTCCCAGATGAAAGGCACTATTCGCAGTCACTCAATAGCTGTCATTCTGCCCAAATGAACCCTCGGAGACTGTGTGATTGGTGGAAAGAGACTTGAAAATATCTGTCAGGGCGAGCTGTTCAGTGCACCTTTCTTATCGCAGAATGGGAGTTGCCGATGAAGAAACAGACATTCCCTTTAAAGTGCAGGCATTTTAGCAGACCAGTAGGTGTTGTGTGTGTGTGTGTGTGTGTGTGTGAGAGAGAGAGAGAGAGAGAGAGAGAGAGAGAGAGAGAGAGAGAGAGAGAGAGAGAGAGAGAGATCCAATGCCACCACTGGTGGCTTCATTGCAATCTGGGCTCTATGACAACATAATTGGAAATCCATCTGTTGAGCTTGGTGGTGAAACACTCATTGATGAGAATGGGGTCAGGATTCACACTTAGGGGATAATGAAGGAAGGAGTCATTGCAAGGGTGTTACATTGCAAAAGGAAAAGGAAGAGGGAAAGGATTTGGCTGATGAGATAATCAAGTATAAGTGGGTGAAGGAAAAGCCTACAGGCTTCCTCAGCCCAAATACGTATTATTGTAAAGAAGGAATGAAAGGGGAAAGTAAGAGAGAGAGAGAGTGCGCGCAATGGATAGAGAAAACCATACAGCTATCAAGAGAGCCTCTCATTTCTCTCTCCAGTGAGATATGCATTGCAGAGAACCATTTTCAGCATTAAAAAGGTAAAGAACCCCTGACAGTTAAGTCCAGTCGCAGACAACTCTGGGGTTGTGGCACTCATCTCGCTTTACAGGCCGAGGGAGCCGGCGTTTGTCCGCAGACAGTTTTTCTGGGTCATGTGGCCAGCACGACTAAGCCACTTCTGGTGCAACAGAACACCGAAAGCAGAGCAGCGCATGGAAACGGCATTTTCCTTCCCGCTGGAGAACTTTTTTTGGTGTGCTTTCGAATTGCTAGGTTGGCAGGAGCTGGGACCGAGCAACGGGAGCTCACCCCGTTGCAGGGATTCGAACCGCCGCCCTTCTGATCGGCAAGCACTGGGGCAAGGGTTATGCATGCTGACCACACAGCTATCAAGGACCTTTGAAATGAGAACTCCCCAAAAACTTTGCAGGGAAACATTACTAAAAGGCAACAAGTATTTCACATGGCAATTCATTGGCTTTGACTTTGGGACGTCGATGTGACACCATCTAACAGAAAACGACTGAAATGATGCCAATCGGTGTGCAAATGCTTGAAGGCCTGCCTCGTTCATGCCTATTGACTCAAGCTTCCCCTGCAGCACCACCAGGCCACATGTCTCAAGTGTTCTGTTGTGCTGAATACTTGAATAATTTCTAGTTTCATTTGATGGACCTTGACCATGATACTGGGGAGACTCCCACTCCCCAAGCTTTTTCTCTATACCATTTCCCCCATTGGCACACTCTCTTCCTCTGCTGCCCTATGGGGAAAATACGCAGGTACCCATAGGGTACCTACATTGCACCCAGTTGCACCCACCCAAAAAGCATACTGCTTACTGACTTGTACTGCCTTAGGGCTGCAAACCTGGGCTCACTTAACCAGGATGTAGCCTCGCTGGCGGAGGAAGTGGAGTGCGGGGGGAGCGCACCGCCCCCGGCAGCGCAATTCCGGTAGCGTGCCATCATAGCTGCCCCCCACCCGCGCTGCGTGCCACGCCCCTGCAGGCGGCGTGCCCCACCCCCAGAACACACGCCAGCCCCACCCCCGCCTGTTCTCCACCCCCTCCCCCGGTGCTGGAGTATGAAGCTCTGCCACTCTGTAGCCTTCTTTCATTTAGATTAGTAACTGTATGTAGGCTTCCACTGTTAACAATGTATCTGCTTTAAGTC
>NC_046321.1:51636006-51643506 GCF_009819535.1 Lacerta agilis
ATTTATTGCTGCATTGTGTTAACTCTTCATTTATTCAGGTAAAAACTCGCCATTTATTTATTTATTTTAAAGTATGTGCTTGAAGAGGGAGTACCTGTAGAAAGCTCACTTATTGATGAATAAAATTATTTCTGAGAATTATAGCCTGCCTTTCTTCCATCATGGCATGTGTACATGGAACCCAGGTGCTCATCCATCTGGGAACTGACCATACCCAGACCTGCAAGGTGAGATGGTCTCATTTGCCTTCAAGCAAATACCCTTCATAAAAGGTGTTAAGTGAAAACAATGCACCAAGACTGTGATACAGCAATGGAAGTTAGTGTATAAATGTCTGTAGCTTATCGTTTTTCCAGTTCTACCTTCTTTGCTTCCCTTCGCCAAAAATATCTTAGATGAATCTGGATGAAGATGTCTCTGAGAAGCTTACTGGTATGAGACCCTTGTTGGTTGTCTCCAGAATCTAGAATCAAAAGGATGCTGCTGCTTCTAAATGCACAATTTCCATCTTTAGTGTCTCTTTGACCACATCCAGCTTACCATGGTTCATGGCTCTTACATTCCAGGTTCCTATGCAATATTTTTCTTTACAAAATTGGACTTTCCTTTCACTTCCAGGCACATCCACAACTGAGCGACCTTTTGGCTTTGGCCCAGCCACTTCATCAGCTCTGAATCTGCTTGTACTTGTCGTCCGCTCTTCCTCAGTAGCATGTTGGATGCCTTCTGACCTGAGGGGCTCATCTTCCAGCGTCATAACTTTTATATGCCTGTTGTTTTTGTCCATGGAGTTTTCTTGGCAGGGATACTGGAGTGGCTTGCCAGTTCCTGCTCCAGGTGGATCACGTTTAGTCAAAACTCTCCACTATGACCTGTCCGTCTTGGGTGGCCCTGCATGGGACTCTGAGTTCTTCAAGCCCCTTCGCCACGACAAGGCAGTGATCCATGAAGGCAGGAGTGCCTGGTGTGCTCTGGTCCATGGGGTCACAAAGAGTAGGACACAACTAAACAACTAAACAACAACAACAACAACAGTGTCTCTTTAGTCTTTATAGCTAATGGGAACCCAAAACTGAGTCAGACCATTCATCTAGCTCAGTATTGTTTACACCCAAACATGGGTCTCCAACTTCTTTTGGACTACAGCTCCCATAATCCCTAGCTAGCAGGTCCAGTGGTCTGGGATGATGGGAATTGTAGTACAAAATCAGCTAGAGACCCAAGTTTGGGAAACACTGCTCTACAATGAAAGGGAGTGTCTAACCAGGATTTCAGGCAACAGTCTCCCCCAGCTCTACCTGGAGATGCCGGGGATTGAACCTGAGACCTTCTGCATGCAAAACAGGTGCTCTACCACTGAGCTATGACCAATCCCAAATTGTCCTGGCACAGCTTCTTGAACCCTTTTATATGAGTTGCATTGCTAGAATCAAACATGCACAAATCCCAGCAGTATGAAGAGGGTGAGCCTGGAGAGCTTGTCAAAGAGGTGGAAGAGGAAATTAGGCCTGGGCAGTCATGATTCTTGTTTTATTAAATTTGTATGCCTCCCTTCATCTGAAGATCACAGGGTGGCTCACAACATAAGAATACAAAATGAGAGCGCAAAATACATAATAAAACAAAAACTAACCACCTCCAGCCTCAGTGGAGGTCAGAGTATAGATCTGGGGAGGAAACACATGGCTGTACCTTCTCTCATCTCTTCTGCACCAGTTGAATTAGAAAGATCAGCTGGAGATAGGCATCCCGCTGAGCCAACCAGTGTAAGCCTGGTTGGTTTTTCAGTTGCACATTGGCATCCTCAGGGAAATGGACAACTAGCCTCAAAAGAGATTTATGTTCAGGTAAGTGTTACTGGCTGAACGCTACTGACTATATTTAAAACAAATGTATGATGGTTAAAAATACATATGGGGTATAAGGTAAATTAAAATGATGCAAAAAATTATAACAGGCTACAACCTAAAGCTATATGATCCCAGGCAAACTAAAAATAATAGTGGACAGGATCAGTATACCCCATAGAGAAGACACATATTACAGAGGTCTGTAACCTTTTGGGGCCAGGGAGGAAATCAAGAAGCTAATGTGAGTACCACAAAAGACCTATTTCCCAGAATAAAAACAGTCAATGCTCAGAAACCAGCCACCCAAAACAAGCAAAAAATGCCAGGATCCTCTTCTACATCAAGAACAAGGGGGAGGAGACCAGCAGTGCCTCCTATTTGCCAAGTGCTACAGTAGAGGCAATGGGGGGGCAGGTTCCCAAGGAGGCAGCATATCCGGCCTTCAAGGAGCATGTTGCAGCTGTTACTACCGCTATGGCAGTGACAACAGCAGCAAGCAATGCATTCCTTGGAGGCCAGATCTGCTGCCCCTGTGGATCCTGCCACCTGAGGCGGCTGCCTAACCTTGCCTCATGGGTGGGCTGACCCTGATAGTATACATGTTCTTATTAAGTGAGCCACAAGTTTGTATAAACCTTTGGAACTGATCTTTGGTTTTCTGGTCAGTTTGTAAACGAAATGAATCTCCGCCATTCTCCTGCAAAGGTATCTTTGTGCTTTGTCTCTCTTGCTGGTCTTACTTTGAGAGTCAATTTTTCTGTAAGGGCAATATGTCATACTCTCTTGCACCAGGCATTCAGTTTCACAACTTTTAAGCCCTTCTAGAATGTGACTATAATAATGCAGCCACTAAGAGAAACCCAGTTAGTAGTTTATTCACCCAACACTGATTCTCATTTAAATACAAACCCAGTAATGCACGTTCTGAAGACTTGGTGACATGCTGATGGATAATTTTACATATCTCATTAAAGACTTCTTCTGAACAAATTGCCACCTTTGGGCATGTCCACCACAAGTGCCTATAGCTGCCTCTGTCCTGACATTTTGTTGGAATCTCCTTTATTGTAACTTGACACCATTGGTTTGAGTCTTATACCCTGGAGCAGGAGAAAACATGCTTCTTCCATCTTCCATGTGACAAGCCTTTAGATATTTGAAGATGGATATTGTATCTTCTCTCAGTTTCCTCTTTACCAGGCTAAACATACCCAGTTCCCTTATCCAGTCCTCATAAGGCTTTTTGACAGTCTCTTCATCAAATGGGTTGCCCTCCTCTGCACATGTTCCACCTTCTCAATATCCTTCTTAAATTGTGGTGCCCAGAACTAGACATAGTCATCTGCGTGACACCGGCATGGGAATGAATGTCCAGGTTATAGCTCTGCATTTCAAGTTAAAATAAAACTACAAACTTGAATCCACTCTGTACTTTTTCAATGGGACCAGGAATGATGTAAAACACACTGCAGTGTGTCAGTATTTACCAATGAACCTTGACATACCACACCAAATCTTTGCATGTATATTAATAACCTGATTCATTTGAAATTCATTCACCAGCTCAACTATAACACCTGTCTTTAAGGGGGGTGGGGATAGTTTATTGGGGCTTCTCAAATATTGTGCCATACTTGGGCTCTGCTAAAGTAAACCTCTATAATGAGAGGGGTGTGGTTTTTCAGTATAGAATCAGTCCTCGCTAGGAGTGTCTAATAATGTTGTTTTGCTATTTCAGTGTCATTATATGGTCATTAAAACCATATTAATTAAGATCATATGCCTTTTGGTTTTGGAGTCATTTGTGACATTGAGCAGCTTCATCCTAGTGACTGCCATTTTATTTCTTCAGAGTACCCCTGATCATTCTAGGACATCTGTAGAAAAAATGATGGTCACTGCAATGCAACATCTGGGGGCACATTAGAATAAAGTTGTTGTTGTTGTTGTTGTTGTTGTTGTTGTTGTTGTTGTTGTTGTTGTTGTTGTTGTTTTACCAGTATTTGTTAAAATGACACTGAAGTGGCCACCCAAATCAGCCCAACTGCCACACCAAGTCATCTTCCCATCCCTGAATGTATATGAAAGGGTACAAATGTTACCAAAAAATATGTACAGTGGACGCTAGGGTTGCGAACGCGATCTGTGTGGGAGGCACATTTGCAACTCACAGCATCCGTAACCCGCAGTGCCATGTCTGCGCACGTGCGGGTTGTGATTCGGCGCTTCTGTGCATGCGTGTCAGTGGTGGGCAGGGCCAGAGGGAAAAGTGGGTGGAGAATCACATTTAGCTTTGGTACAGTGGGCTAGTTTCTTCACACACACACACGGCGCTGCGGGTTAAGGATGTTGTGGGTTGCGAACGTGCCTCCAGCACGGATCGTGTTTGTGACCCGAGTGTCCTCTGCACTCCACCCTGAAAAGAGGCCATGTCAGAGTTCCAAGGGCATATTCCAGACAGGCAAAAACCCTCAAAGGTGGTGCAAAGCAGGGCTGGTCAAGGGCTGGCTCAGGAGGGTATGTGGGCTGGAGAAAGTTCTAAGGGCCAAAGAACGAAGCCTGGAGGGCCACATTTGGCTCCCAGGCCTGTGGTTCCATATGTAGGTGAAGCAAATTTTATTCACATGATCTGTACTGCTCTTGCAAACAAACATTCTTATTGCTGTTGTTATTTCACATTGCCATAAAACAGGAACTCCAGCGGAAGATTATTAATCTTCAGTGCACTTTACAGGAATAACAGAAAGCTAGAGCACCATTATCATGCAGGACAACGTTCAGGGGGAACCTTTCTGTTGCTTCTTGGCTGTGTCAAGATATATTTTTTGTGGCCAGGCTGGATTCGTCTCACAAATGTAAGCATGCCAATTTGGGTGTATGCATTTATAAGTGATGATGGATAGCGAGATGCTCCCTGACTTGGAACATGACAGCTTTGTACATAATCCCGGGGTTTTGTCTTTTGCATTTCCCCTCCAGCAGCAATCAGTGTGACTTGCCAAACGGATTTTTATACTTGCAGAAAGAGGGGCTTTAAGCAGCCGCTTGAGAGTGCAGTGCCAGGAGGAGAAAAGGGGGGGGGAGCAATGGAGTCGACGCTCAGCGCCTCTCGATTCTAGTTAAATGCTCTGCTACAGTGGCTCGAATTCAAACGGATGAGCTTCTGACACACACTGCGAACTCCACATAGGAAAGGTCCGCAAGCCCCATTCTTAAGTTCGACACCAGAGAATTTGCTGAAAGCAGGACAGAATGGGGTTGCCCTGGCCTGTACACGTATACTGAGGAAAGCCCACAGAGCTTTGGATCACAGCCATTGTGTATAAGTTGCCTGGTCAAACAAGAGAAAAAGCAGCCAAGTAATTCAAAGGTGCACTTTTGTTATCTTACTGTAAGCAGTGAGGCAAAATTAAAGCTCTAGAGCCACCTTCTGACTGCAATGATACTGCTGCAATCTGATAATGGGCACTGTGTTAATAGGTTTTAGTGGACGGGTGGGTTTTGTATCCCATTCAGTGCTTCACATAATACTTCCTCGTACTGGTTTAAATGGGTTGGGTGTGTGGGGGGGGGGGGGAAGAGACAGAATGCTGCTATTATTTATAGCAGTGGGTTTGTTTGTTTTTACCTTTTTAAAATTATTTATAGCAGTTTTCCCTCTTGATTTTCCCCTGCCCAGTTTAAAGCATCTTAGTAATGTCATAGTTTTGTGGGAATTTGCAAAAAGGAAAGCTTCGGTGTTGTTGTTTACCGTTTCAAGCAAACATCGCCGGTGGTTTGCAGCGGGGGGGGGGGGGGAAGAGGTCAGGTAGCCCTCCGAAGCATTTCTAAATAGGTAAATATTGACAAGAAGTTTCACTTGGAAATCCTGCTCTTTTCTGACTCTGAGCACAAATAGTCGAGAGTTTATCAGCGTACTAATCCATCTCCTTTACATTTGCTCATCTGACATCTTACCTGAGATCACCAATCACCAGCTATTGGGTATGACGGGAGAGCCTCGGCCCATTTCTTCACCCGTCAAAGTAGTTGTCCACATTGTCAGAATGACACTGCTAATGCAGTGGTGTGCTTGCATGTGCGCATGCACCCTACATTTCCCATCACTTCTAGAATCCAATCCATCCTGGGAATTTGCTTCCGTACACAGTTCCCCCTTCCTGGATTGGGGTGGTTGGTTACAATCTATCACATGGTTAAACACACTTCATATCCTTTTGGTTATGTTTGCCTGCGGAGACGCGCCCTTGACCACGGCTACTATACGTTGAGCTGGTTTCAACGAAATATGCTTCCTCAGAATAGCTCCAAGCCAGTAGGCGTGGGGACAAAAGAACAGCCACAATCAGTACTTGTGTGCCCACTGATTCCTGCTGAATCTTGTGGCCAATAACCAAGTGAAGAATCTGGTTAGCTATGATGGCTTTTGGTGGAGCAGGACCTGATTCTGCCTCCCATTCTCATAATGTGGATCTTCTGGGCAGGGAGAGATCCTTGTGTCCGCCTCTGTGCCCCTCAGGTACTGGTGGAGTTCTCTGGATTGAAGTTACATTTAAGATCCCACATTGCTATATCGATCTACCTTTTGTTATCATTATTATTACATTTCTATCCCGCCTTTGCTCCAAGGAGATCCAAGTGATGCACATGGCTCTCGCTACTTCCCATTTCATTCTCACAACAACGCTATAGGGTAGGCGAAGCTAAGAAACAGTGACTGGCCCAAGGACCCCCCAGTGAACTTTATAACTGAGTGGGGATTTGAACCCTGGTTTCTCAGGTCCTAGTCCAACATGCTAACCGCTGTACTGCACTGGCTGTAGCTGCAGAACAGGCACCCCCAACCTTTGGCCCTCCAGATGTTTTGGACTACAATTCCCATCATCCCTGACCACTGGTCCTGTTAGCTAGGGATCATGGGAGTTGTAGGCCAAAACATATGGAGGGCCGCAGGTTGGGGTTGCCTGCTGTAGAACCTCACAGAATGGAAGAACAAGAGAAACAAAATGAGGTGTGATTAGTTTTAAGCCATAGTAACGTTGTTATAAGACATGTTGATACCATTCTTTACTTTGTAAAATTATGCAGTCTATGAAGTGGCTCTTCCCAAATTAGCAAAATGGACAGGACTTTATTCCATAAGTGATTTTGCATGTGTGTGATTGTTGCATTGACTTGCAGTGTATGTCAGTGTTCTAAGAATGCCACCAACAATTTATGCCGCTAATTTTTTTTTTTTGCATTTTCACATATAAAGTTTGGTTATAAAATATACATACCTACATACATAGCTACAGCACACACATGTAGCAGAGAGAGAAAATGGATTAGCTTTAGTTCTAGAAGTATGAGACAATTCCATTCCATCATATGTATTGGATAAGTGTTAAGTGTTAAATGAATTACTTTAAAAGCAGGGAGTCCTGTACTGTAAGTTCTCTGGAATTCACTTTGTAATATTTCAGTGAGGTTTACAATTTGACATCACTGGCACACAAGACACTCATTCGTGGCTGAGGGGGCCAGATTAAACGTTTGGTCTACAAGTCATTGCTTTCCATCATATGACCAGAAACTACAAAACTACATATAACCGTCAAATGACCAGGAACTGCTATTTGGAAACTACAGAAACTTGTGTAGTTTTTGT